>NW_027279675.1:0-173135 GCF_046629955.1 Centroberyx affinis
CTCACCATCTTTAAAGCATTCCTTACTGGCTAGAGAAGCCATTCTTTATAACCAAAAGCTATGGCTTAATGCATAGCTTGTGGTTATTGTATAGATGTATTGTAAATTATGGGTTGTTCTTACAGGCTAGACTAAACCATAGTAGATTTATTCACTGTAGGTAGCCTGACGCATATGTAATGCTTAGGCTACAGCTTACATGAAAATAAACCGTTAACTTTCAGTAAGAAGGAAGATTAAGTGTGGACTATATTGTTCATGGTGGTTATATCTTATGAAAAAAAAAAGGTTTTACTGTGACATGGACAAGGCAAATGAGGTCATGTAAACAAAATATTGTGCTTATAGTTGGCAATATAACAGCCTATAACAAACTGAGCTTGTATAACGACTACAAAATACACCCCACTCCCACGTGCTGGCCAATGCCCAAAATGTCTTAATAATAACTAATAATAATAATATCTCCTGCTCTGTGAACACTGAGTTAGTCTAGAAGTATCCGAATGACCAGCAGAGGGGCCACCGCTCTGCAAGACACTGGCTCCTCAGTCTGCTGGGAGGAGAGAGAAGCCTGCCTTCAGATAGGAGAGCTCATTTCGGAGTTTGTGCTTCAGGGGCCATCGAAGTCCTGGAGAATGACTGCTCCTCCGCGAGAGAGGGAGGAGAGAGGAGAAGGAGAGGAGAAGGGAGGGGCAGGAAGCTCGGCGAGTAAGCCGAGTGGCTGTAATGGCTTTTCAGGGTAAATTAAGACGCAGGGAGCTGTTTGGGTCTGCCTCTGCGCAGAGGTGACCCTTATTCACACAGGTCGCCAATGCCTCCTCACCACCACACGCTCGTCACAATAGTTTCTCCTCCCAATCAGCTTCCGAGGGCCGTTTACCTGACTGCCACTGCCCATGATTTATTACCCCAGTCCCTGCCACTGGGGCTGAGTGTCATCAGGCCTCTGCCACTCTGGAAAGTCACTACAAGGCCCTGGCTTCTCACCCAGACCCGCACCGGGCTCCAGCTGTCTGGACTGGGCTAACCTGTTATTGGAAGGTAATGCTGGTCAGATAGTAATGCCAACATATGAAGGTAATGGTTTGTCAGGATCCTTCATGATCACTTTTCTTCAATTGTAATAGACTTGTACAGTAACATGCTCTCAGTGCTTTCTCGCACACACACACACACACACGCACACAAACACACACATACACACACACACACACACACACACACACAGCTCTCAATTTCTCCTTCCTCTCTCTAGAGCTTGTTTATAGACCGCTGGGGTACATAAAGAGGCAAGTCCTGCTGAGGTTTGTTTAGTCTATTTCTGTATGGAGACTCTCCCTCCCTCTCTCTCTCTCTCTCTCTCTCTCTCTCTCTCTCTCTCTCTCTGCCCCCCCCCCCTCTCTCTCTCTCTGTCTGGCTCCCTCTCTCTCTGCCTCACTCTCAATCACCCATGGTGGATCTCGAGAGACAGGTGTAAACCCTGTTATTCATTCATTTTGCGGGCTTCTACATCATCATCATGGGTAATAATTGGTCAATTAAACTCACTGATTGTGTCGGCACCTGGATTTTCAAACTGTATGTTATTGCTTTGTTTTGTGATACTTACTCTCTATATCACATTAATTCTTTTTTTTTTTTTTTTTTTTGCATTTTTCTCAAAAAATGAAAATGAAATATGATATCCATTAATATAACAATTGCAATCAGTACTAAGTAAGGCAATGGGGTGATATGCAGTGGGTGTACATCCGGCAATAGATGGGGAAGATGTTTACCTAATTATTAACCTGACAGTAGAACATGGGCACCTCGTCCTGATCATCTATATTCTCCCGATTAGGAATAAAATGAGGTTAGATCCAGACGCACATTTTGCATTTTTCTAAAGTTGCAATTACTTGGGCTAATGCGCTCCCCTATTCGTCTTCACAGCTCAACCTTTATTGTGCCGGAACAAATGCTGCTGTGATGCCTGAAATTGCAGCATGAGAAAATTACAGTGGAGGAAAAAAAAAAAAAAAAAAAAAATGAGCGAGGACTTAAGCATGGGTGAAGAAGCGTTACGCTGTTGCTAATTACTGCCTCATTAGCAGCAGTGCTTAGCCATGTGGACAATAGCAGCAGAACAGCTGATAAAAACACATGCAGAGGCTACAGTTGAAAGAACAGTGCTGTGTTTTATGTCTTTATTGGCTCTCCATACATTTTAGCACGGGGACATCCAAAGCACCAGGGACGAAGATGGTAATTACAGCAGCCAGTATGGTGCGGCGACGGACATTCAGTGAGGGCTTTTTTTGCTGCTTTGGATGCCGTAGTAGTATGGTGGTGGTATATCAGCGTATACGGTAGGCTATATCATGGTGGATCAGTGTGCTGTGGTGTTAAACGGCAGAATTGAACAGCAGCCCATTACACACCTTCATCCCCACACCTACACCTTCTGCCTCCACCCTTTCCTCCCTCCCAACCCCCGGGCGTCCAGATGTTGCCGTCACCCCGGTTCTGCGGAGGCGCTGCAGTGTGGAACTGCCTGAAGTGATGACAATAAACACCTCCGCCATAACCTGGGCCTCTGCATTTGCATATTTGCCTGGTTTAATTTGAGGGGGAAGTATGCAAATGTATGCAAAATGAAATCCATCTCCTAATGACATGAGACGATTAAACAATTTTTATGCTTAAATATTCTGTTTAATGAAATCAAACGGGCCCACGCGCCGCGACAAATTTGCCTCGGCATGGGCAAAATTAGAGGATATCACAAAAAGGAGAACTAGAAAGAAAGGAGAGAGAGAGGAGGGTAGGGAGGAGGGAAAATGCCTGTGGTTGGTGTGCATGACAGCTTTTTAAAGTGTCCCTCACAAGAAAAAAAAGAAAAAAAATCTCTGTAAGCTCCTGAATGCAAATAAGATTTCTATAACAATTATAAAATCTGTCACTTGCCTTTTTCATACACCCACTTTCTCAGTTGAAAGAACAGTGGTTGATGAAGTCACGAATGTATTTCCGAAATGTTCTAAAATAACATCTACATTTGTAATGATATATTTCTGTATTATTCCAAAAAAGTGACACCAGTTTCTTACAGATGGTGTGGAACTTGGAAGTAGTGCATTAACCCACTGTTTAGGAAGCTAATTATCCATTTCAAACCACTTCCTCCACCTAAGCTCAGGAAAAAGGTTATTTCTGTTAATACACAGCTTAACAAATAGGAAAATAAAATGATTTCCTTGTCCAAGTCACCGCCTGAAGACACGATCACCCAGGAACAGAATGCAAAGCGAAGGCGAGAGCACAGTGATTAAGGTTGGAAACAGAGAGAGAGAGGGAGAAAGAGAGAGAGAGAGATAGATGGAGAGAGAGAGAGAGAGAGTAAGTAATATGCGACTGCTTAATTGTGGCTTTGCAGGGAGCTGGTGACTAATGGCCTTTCCAGGGAGCTGTTCAAGCCATGAGCTGCGCATTAATATAAAGGGGGTTATTATTATGTTTTAGCTTCAGACCTGATTAATCACATGGATTTACTCCCAGCCCCACACCATATAGAGCAGCCATGCTGCTGTCAGGCAGCCATCAAGCTCATGGTGTAGGTGCATACACCTTCTTTGAAATGCAAATGTTGAACAAGTTACACTATACATGGGTAAAGCAGGGCTGAGATTGTCAGATGTAACTGCTGGCAGAGCAGATCAGGATGCTACAAGTTCCCACAGGTAGAGTAGAGAACCCAATGCTATAATTATGGCTGTCAAAAAAACAACAACAATACTGTAGGCTGCATATTCTATATTTGACCGCTCACTTGCAGGATGTACAGTATTTGATGATCACTGATTGAGCAGGAGGAGTAATGATGAGTGATGATGGCGGCAGCTCTGCAGAGGAGCGCTGGGCTGGGTGACAGCCTGAGACAGACAGCGTGAATGGAGCTGGCTGGGGAGGCTCAGTTAGCCTCCACACAGCCACAGAACAGCGAAGGGCTGGGATGGACCCCAAGGCCGGCAGGGATTTCTTCAGCCTGATGCTTTGTTGCCTCCTAATCCTGTTGGCTTATATATTATCCCTGCCTTCCCTCCAACAGCAGGCTAATAGAGGAAAGGAACTGGAGCTCTCCTCGTGGAGCGCTCCTCTCTCCAAACAGCTAGAAGAGAGTGCTGTGTGTGTGTAAACTGTTGATTACCACTAGTACAGATGTTAAAGTGGACACAGGGAGAGAGATAGATAGAGGGAGAGGCAAACACACACAAACACACATGCACGCACGCACACTCACACACGCCTAAACGAAGTGTAGGAAAAAAGGCGGAGAGAAGCTGAGCTTGTTGTAGCGCATCGATCGATTTCAGGCTCCTCCAACAAGGTCCTCTGCTCATACACCTCAGAGCTCCAAATGATGCAGTGATGGGAGCGGGGGGTGTGTGTGGGGGTGGGGGTGGGGGGGTGGGGGGGAGCTGGCTGCTCCAAGGCACCCTGCCAACAGTCATAACACCGCCATGATGTCAGATGCACAGGGACGTGACAGACCTGAGAACACAGTCCCTCTCTGTGTGGGTCTGTCAGACTGTGTGCAGTAGTATGTTTGTATATGTGTGTCTGCCTGCCTGTGTGTGTGTGTGTGTGTGTGTGTGTGTGTTTGTCTGCCTGTGTGTGTGTGTGTGTGTGTGTGTGTGTGTGTGTGTGTGTGTGTGTGTGTGTGTGTGTGTGTGTGTGTCTGTCTGTGTGTGTGTGTGTGTGTGTGTGTGTGTGTGTGTGTGTGTGTGGTAAGCTTGTGCATGTATGCCAGGCCTGTGGTCTGTGTATGTACAGGAATACCCACACAAATGTTTGTTTGTGTGTGTCTGTCTGTCTGTATGTGTGTTTGTGCTTGTGTGTGTGCTGGAGTGTCTCTACATTTTGTACATCTGGGTCTACATGTTAATGTTAGGGATTTGAGGCTGGGTGCACAGTGAGCAGGAAGAGGTGGGGAACTGGATTATTAACCCTTAACATGGAGCTTGATGTGGTTTGCTAAAATTATGGCGCAGGGGGATTTATGTGATCCCCATAATCCCGCGGGCCTTGATGCTCCAAATCCATTGTCATGCTTCACTTTTATGGAGGGAAATTTCCATGACTTCAGCTCCCCACTTAGATTGCACTTTGCATACCCACCATCACACACACATAGCTGCCACCCATTCAACATTCCAGTGTGAATAGCCCGGCATCACATTTCACAGGGCTGGTCTTTGATGTTATTACACTCCTTTATTTGCGGTTTATGTGCTTATATCGGTGGGCTGATTATATGTAATGCCCAGTGAGCTAAATGGAGTAGTGCGTGAATGAAAGGGAAAATGAAAACCCCTGGTAATGAGACTTTTGCCCCTTTTTTTTATATGAAACTAGGAAGGTGATAATATGTCAGTGCAGGGGAGGGGCAATTTTGATTCTGATTTATCCATTTATTTGTTTTCAGAGATATTGACTGTATTTTCACTTGTTATTCCTCATGAAGGATTACCATAACTACCCATTTCAGATACAGCAAACCCAGTACATTATCATCAATTAAGATCAATCAGTATGACTTTGAGTTGACCTCAACAAGGACTGCTAGCTAGGGCAGCAGGTGTTCTGTTTGTGGGAAAGGCGGAAAAATTTACACTCAATTCAGTCCGACAGAGGGGTGTGTGATCGAGAAATATTTTCCATTTGTCTCAGATATTTGAGCGTTTAACGATTTCTCATTACATTTGCATGAACATATGCGTTTTGTCTTTGAAATAAATTTCCATGAAAGTGTCAGCCAGTTAATTAGCCCTGTGTGTGCATATATCTGTGTGTGTGTGTGTGTGTGTGTGTGCGTGTGTGAATGCTGCTGCATGCTCTCGCCCACCAACAGGAGAAGACAAAGTCACGATCGTAGTTTTCACAGTAGGGGGTAAATGTGACTTGCTAAGTCATTCTTTATTGTGTGTATTTTTTTTTTCCACAGAAAATATTGTTGAAGACTATAACATCTTCCACCCCCACCATCTTCCTACTCTCTCCCTATGTTTCCTATACAGTCTTTCATAACTTTCTCCATCCCCTCACCTCTCCCTCTCTCTAAAAGTCTCTCTCTCTCTCCTCCTTTTTCCCTCTCCCTTCTCTGCGGGATGGTCATTTAATCCATCTAACCAGCTGGAAAGATAAATATTCCTTAGTGGAGAGTGAGGCCCCTGCCTCTCCACTCACGCAGACCGGAGATGAGGGGAAAGTCTCGCTCTCTGCAGAGCTCAGACGCCCGAGTGCCTTAATAAAGTCTTCCACTCAGCCAGACACAGACATGAAGATGGCTGCAAAGACTCGGAAGCCTCGCACAGGCTCTCACCTTTTATTTAGAAAAAGTTCAGCCTTTTTGTTCAGTTGCCCGAATTTGCGCATAAGTAACCATGCATGAACTTACATAAGCTACTTTTTGAGAGTAAAAGTATTTGTTTGGTGCTAAGAGGGCTTCCGTGTTTTCGGTGTAGGTGAAAATGTGATGAGAGAGGGAAGTGTTTTCTCTGACGAAATCTAAAATCAGAACACTGTCCTGTACTTTTCCAAGTGTCCTATGCTACCTCTACTAAGTGTAAGTCCTGTACATGCTCTGATGGCTGTAGCCCAGTGCTCTCTGTCATCCCTATAGCGTGTACATTTTCCAGGCTGCGTTTGGCTGCTTTTCCCTGAAGGGGGAAAGTGGACGGGTTCCTGAGGCTGACTCATGGTTTCTGTTTGGAGAGGTCCAGTCCAGCGCGGCAGGCCCGACTGGAACCTCTGTTTACACAGCCTCTCAGGCCAGACTGGGAGGCCCTATTTTCACACCCAGGTGCTTTCCAAAGAAAACCTCCTGCAGAGGCCCCTCGCCTGAGGAACACCGCACTGAAAACCATACATACTGCCTCATGCTCCTCCAGTCATGTTGCATGCTTCGGCTGCACACCTATTATAATAATACAGAAACTCAGTTGAACATTATGGCTAAAGCACCACACACACACTTTTTATGCCAACCAGAAGTCATATTTTCCCAAGCTCATACTGATAGTGAGTGCATGATAGCAAATATTCTCTGCTTCTTATCTTGGCATTACTCAATGCAGGGGGAATTTGGTTTCTCTGAGTGTTATTTGGCTGAGGGAGGTTGAAGAATTGGTATTCTAGAGGCAGACAGCCTCACTGCTGGGATGAGTCAGCATGACCCCCATTCCCTGTTTTGGAGTGTCAGACTTTCGACTTCACAGAGATGTTGAGCTCAGGGTCAACCACAGATGAAGGATGCTGCAGAGGTGGAGAGGCTGCACTGACTGGCCACCAGCATCCAGGGCCAGGAAACCACTGAGGCTCCTTTCACATACAGATACAGCAAAAAACATGACATGAAAATATACGTTTTAGGACTGCTACCATTATCAAGGCAAAGAATGGCCAAAAATGGCCATAATTACACACAATGTCACATGATGCCCACGCAAAAATAAGTACATAAAGACAAGTGCACATATGTAATTATACGCACATACACACACAGGCACACACACACACACACACACACACACACACACACACCACTAGCACCTTAAAATATCACTCCAAAGCTCCTTTTCAGAATAAAAAAGGCTATGCATATATGTATATAATAATTACATTCCATATATCTTCCAAAATCCCATTTCCATCAGTGGTAATTCTGCTGCACAGGAGTAATGAGTGTATTATGCAGTTATGACAGCCCCAGCTCCCTCCCAAACCCCTCCCCATCACCCCACACACACACCCTCTGCTTCAGTCAGACTGCTGAACAATCAAAGTAAAGAGTAAAAATATGCAAAATGAGGGATTTTTCACTTTGAGTCTGTGGAATGATTGAGACAAAGACGTGATAGGAGGAAGCCCCCCCTCCTGTCTACAACACTTTGGAGCTTTGTTTTTTTGGCATGTATGAGAAGAGGAAAAAATATATATAAACACACACACACACACACACACACACATACATATATATACTGTATATATGTATATATGTGTGTATATGTGTATATATATGTATATATGTGTATGTATATGTATGTATATATGTGTGTGTGTGTGTGTGTGTGTGTGTGTATATATATATATATATGTATATATATATATATATATATATATATATATGTATCCCCAGACACTATATATATGAATATCTGAGATATCTGAGATAGAATGTGGAAATTCTAAAGCCAATTTTAGTAAGTTTTTTTTTAGTTCAGAAAATAAAACTAAACTCATGGTGGAGTAGCAGCCTGCAGCAAGAGAGCCTCTGAAGTTACATGTTCTGCTGTAAGACTATGATCATGTTACCATGAACCTTGCTTTAAAGGAGGCATGATAGCCCTTGGTGAGTGAGCAGCGAGGAATGAATAAATGAGTGTATAAATGACTAGGCCAGTGATTGAGTGAAGAAATTATTGAGCGGGTAAATGAACAAATGTTTGAGTGAGCGAGTGAGTGAACGGCTGGGACATTGAGTATGTGTCTGACTGAGTAACCGAGTGGGTCTGAGAGCCACACACACTAGAGGCAATCCAAACAAACAGCTCTAAGTGCTGCAGTGTTCGCTGAGGGACCTGGGAAAAGCCCCATCAGCCCAATGAATGAGAGCATTCTGCCCCCTCGCAGCCTGTTATTAAAATCAATTAATGACGGGGAGGGAGGCCCCCTGTAAAAGCTGACTTGTTGGGCTCTAGGGGTCTTTTGCGACACGTTGCCTTTCTGGATCACTTGTGCCATATGGAACCTCCCCTCTCGTGGCACATAACTCACTTTTATGAGGGCTTCATTGGCTAATGATGGAATAGTGCACGAGCGCCGAGCGCGGGAGCGTTCCTGTCCCCCGAACTGCCACTCCCTCTGCCGTCATCGTCTCTGTCAGCCTGATCTCTGCTGCCACACTACTGTTGGTCTCAGAGGGGACGACACTATGTGAGAGAGAGATTGGTGCAAAAGCAGGGGTCGTTTTTCACAGTGTATTTACCATTTAATTGTCTAGGCAAAGCAGAAAGAATGGTAGAACAGTCAGGCTTAGCACAGCAAAATAAAATGTGACTCAAATAGGATTGTGTCATAGCAGACCCCTATAACAGCATAATTATCAACCTTAACTGTTTTTCTGAAGTGTATGCATCTGAAGCACATGCTGTCCCTGTCTGTCTTGTTTTATGCTCCTGTTCACCTGTGAGCCAATGCATCTATGCTACAACACACATACACATACTCAGAATCAAACACATTCCCATAGAGACAGACACCTACACACATATACACACACACAAACCATCTCAAACAAATAGTTCCTCCCTGAATCTTGGTCCGGCTTCAGGCCAGACAGGCCCAATTGAAGAGGAGATTGGGCGTTATAGAGAGGCACGGTGGCTCTGCTGGAGAACGGAGGCGGTCCATTTACCAAGCCCAAGGAACCCTGTACTCATATTACCAGGGTCCCACGGGGCGGAGGAGAGGAAGACAGACTCGCCTGAATCTGCTATGTTTTTACAGGAGAGGCCTCTTCTCCTGTCTGTAGGAAATTGCTCTGTTTTGATGTCTTGTCTGAAGCACTGGGCATGTTTTGAGATTTTTTTACTCTGCAATCAAAGGTGTCCCCCCCCCCCCGCCACCATATGGTGGCCTCAGCTCAGCGCCGACAGTCACACCTCGGTCACACACGCCGCAAACATGCTCACTGAGCGTTTTCTCAGGGATCACTAACAAGGGGAAACCTTCTCTTTAGAGATGGGTTTAGCTGACCCATCAATTACCTTCTCCCTGGAAGAGCATAACATGATAATGATTATGATAATGACGTGACATTGTGATGATGACATGATAAGGAAGTGTAAGATGAATCTGCCCCCTGTGCAGTAAGCGCTTATCATGTCAGCAGAACAGGAACTACACCTGACAAGAGATGCATACAGTGCCTGTAGGTAACGAGGTGCTTGAGTATGTGTGAGATGTATGGAGTGTGCGTGATTGTGTCATTTTTTAGAAGTGTGTGCTAGTTGCAAAGCTGAATGCTGGAACGCTTCATCAGGTGACCAAAATGTAGACGTACAAGTAGGTCCACTTTTTCTCTTTTTCTCTTTCTCTTTTTTCTCTTATTTAGCCAATTTAATAAAGCCTTTTTTTTCAGGGTGAACAGTTTTGCTTTGGTGGATTTTGTTTAGTGTCAAGCTTTTATTGCTCTCTGACATCTATTTTACAAGCTAAGGGTTTACTCCAAAGCCTGTTTGATCCATAGGTGAACGCTTATTTTGTTTCAGTAAACATGCACATGTGCACACATACTGTAATTCCACTCCCCTGCCTCCTATATATGGAACAACTCCCTCCCTTCTTTTTGCCTTAGCGCCTCCACCTCGGGGCTGTTTGAGTGATGCTGGTGTCGATGTGTTAAAGCTCAGCAAAAGCACAATTTTTCTTCCCCCTCTGCCCAAAAGACACTTCCATCAGAGAGAAACCTCCTGTCTTTAGCCATTGGGAGGAAGGGAGCAAAGGAAAAAGCTCCCCATGCCAATATAGCACGCAGTAGGATCACCCACCCAGTAATTCAATACCACAAGAGCTGCACACGGCCAAACACTTTCATGTCTATAACCAGCCCACTCTTTTATTGTTCGCTCTCTCTCTCTGTGTATGTGTTTCTGTGCGTGCATGTGTGCGTCTCTCTCCCCCTCTCTCTCCCTCTCACTCTCTCTCCTCTCTCCACTCTGTGTTGCTGAAGTAGTGCAAAGTGGCCAGGATGTGTATGGTAAAGTTTGGAATTGGTAGTGATGGATAGAGGGGCCAAGCTGTGATTGCAGGCGATAGGTCTATCCATCTTTTCAAGCAGAGACCTCGGAGAACTCTAACTTCCCTGAATATCCGAGATGGCCAAGATGATCAATTCGAGCACAACTTTAAGATTAAGTCCGAGTTTATTAATCCTTCGAAACAACCCTTTTTTCACTCTTGCCACCTTTATATCTGTCTGGTGTGATTTAGTGTAAAAGGTAAGGAGACCTGTATCTAAGTGCTTCAGGGTGCTTATTCTGTTTCACGAGTTTCCTGGGAGAGCGAAGTGAGGGATTGCCGACTGCGCTCCAGCTCCTGGTCTCGGTACAGTATCAGCAGCAGCCCAGCCAACTCATATTGATAGATGTTGTCCAAATGTAGAATGAACAGGAACCATTGTGTGGGGAATGTGTTGAGACGTTGATGAATCTGAAAACCTTTTAGTGGAACAAATTAACTTACAAAAGGGAGAGTAGATTTAGAGCAATCCAGTGGTTTTAAACATGCACTTTTTTTTTTTTGTGCTGAGCCTCATTGAAGCGCAGCAGGTAGAATAAAGTTCGACACCAGGTATTCCTGAAAGAAGCAAACATTAATTTAAAGACATGGGTATGAGCTGATCAAACCACAAAGAGGCACTTTGTCAATTTCATTTTGATTTGTAGTCGATGGCACTTAGGTTTGAAATGCTGCTGAATACTTCATCATCCATATGGAAAATACACCATTTTTCATTTCTTGTTAAGTCCCTTTCCACAGCCTCCCACTATTCCCTCCACCCCTCCTAATCTGGCTGTAAAGGTCAGTTTAGCATAATGACATCATACAGACCAGCATGGGCAAGCCCAGATTACTAAATCTGACTCTAATGTGGCTTTTCAGATGAAACAGCATTAAATGACAGTAACGCCACTGCATTCACTGGCAGCTTTAACGGAGATTGCTCATGACTGGCCCTTCTTTACCCTCTTTGTATTTTTAATGAGGTGACAGAGAGAGGCAAGATTGGAATGGGATGGCCTTACAACATGCTGAGCTGGGATCAGATATAGTCCGTCTATTTGTGTAATATTCCATCAGCTCTCTTATGGGGCTGGGGTTAACCTCTTCAGTGTGACTGACATTTTTAGAGCACAGACACCACCACTGGCACAACTCAAGGGGACTTTTAGAAAAATATTACAGCCATCACTGGCATGATGAAATCACTTTTTTAATGTTCCATTGAGTGCAGACCCAGATTAACATTTACTGTAGGCTTTGGAGTTGCACACACTGGCTTGTGATTATCACTGTGGCTTTCTATGCCAGTAAATTACCAGGCCATTTGCCCATAACATTTATTTATTCAACATCTGTTTGGGTATTTATGCCCTCAAGCACATCTTGCTGCCTGTACCTAGAAGACAAAGTGGAAAACAAGCAGAATACTAAGAACACATTTATTATTCCTCAACTGCTGCAATTTTCATTTTGAATAAAAAAAAAAATGGGAGTATGAGAAATGTGTGGAAAAAGAGAAAGACGAAGGGCTTTAAACATAGGAAGTTCGCTGGCTCGGGTGGATAGCCTTTAACATTCATCCGTTTTGCTGCTGCTTCCAAGGAGAGATGTTTTCCTGCCTCATCTCTGTGGCAACAGCAACTTTCCCAGCACAGGAAACATGAACATCGGAGGGAATGTGGACTGGAAAAGGAGAGGAATGACAACACAAGGATCATGAATTAAACAGAGGGTGTTAGAAGCTTTGCTACAGTTAACACCGTAAAGGCCTGTATTAATTACAGTTATGAAACATTGTAAATTATATCTGTAGCACTTTCTTCATTAGGGCTTTACGCGGCCCATTCATAACCTACTCATGACATGTTGGTGAATGAACAATCAACCATTCAACAGTTAATAGCTTCACTGCATATGTATATGGCACGATTACATAGCAGATTTCAAAATAAAAGTCCCATTGAGTGTAAATTCACTCAATAGATTCCATTTTAACAGTGGGTTGTCCATTCAGTTTAAATTATAAAATGATTCTAAATAGTCCAAAAGAAAAACAAGTAGTTGAAGGCCACTAGCATAAAAACACCACACCCCCAACACACCACCACAACTAATTCTTCCAAACTATCTCCCTCCAACTATCACACATAACCACTCAGCCATTAAACACCTTGCAGTTCGCTGGAATATATAGGAGGAACACAGGAGGAGGAAAGTACAGCGGACATTAACCGTTCTTAAATTACTTTTTCTATTAGGGCTTTATTACGAAGCAAGTCAAACTCAAATGGCACAATGCAGAAGAGTGAAGGAGAAAGACATTTGTAAAATATGTTCAGTCAGCGTACGGCTAAACTAAATTTGAAATGGTATCTGTCAGCCGGACTCATATTATGAGTTCATGAATGGTCAACCGCTAATATTAACTTTTCTGTATATCCACAGTGATTGCTCTAAATCTTAAAACATAGTCCAAAAAAGTCATACTTTAATCACATGCACAAAATTTTGAGGTCACCACTTTTTTATTTTGGCAAGACTGATGTGGATTGGTGGTATTGTGCTAATGCTGGAGGTAAAAGTTTCATGAACTCTTTCATGATATATTATGGTATTTATGTTCACAAATGAAATATTGTTTTAACATCTGGCTAAAAGAGACACATCCCAGTCTTGACAATGTCTTGTAAGGGTATAGAGAGTAATACCCTGAATGTTTTTATGTCAGACATAGGTAATAATAACATTCATTTTCAATTTCATAAGGGAAAAAATACATGCATAACTTATAGTGAGGTAAACCTTTATCTTTCAGGTTTGCTATTCTGCTTAGATTTCTATTTTCATTTTAATCAAAACTATAAAGAATATCTCCTAAGGTATATATGCCCGACTTTCCATATACAGTAAATGAATGCTTATGAACAATACACCAATAATTCTTGATGCTATAGCATTCCCGCAAACATATGGAGCTGATCAGGACTACAACTAGATAATGATATCATCGACACATGGTGGGAGCCCAAACCATATCAACGCAATGCTTGCACCCCGCCTTGTTCTGGCTTAGACATGTGATGCACATGTCTGATAACTATGTGCCAAAAAAGGGAGGCTTATGAGGAAAATCAGGCATGAGGGATTGTTTTTTTTCCCAGAACTATGGCTTATTGCTAGAGATGGCCCGTCTCTAATTCTAACTATTTGTGCCAAAATACAAACAATGATGTTGGACAAACTAAAAACCTATATGGTTTCCTTTTGTACAATTTATGTTGTGATACTTTCTCAGGACGCTTCTGTTATTCTCATAATCATCTTTTCTAAACACTAAAATATGTTTTGCTGCATAGCGCAATGGAAAAAAGGAAAGCTCTTTGACCACTGAGAATTTTCCGTGGCCATGGTGGTTGGGGTCCTGACCAATGGTGGTCAGTGTGGTGTTTAGCTGTGGTGGCCAAAGGACTGGGTCATGAACAGTGTGAGCCCCGGCTTCCTTTGGCTCAAAAGACCGGCACTTAACACGATAGCCTTCAGCTGAAACCCACCATCTGTGTGAATGAGTCCCTTGGCACGTGTTAAAAATGCACAACTGTACGGCACTGTTAGTCTTCAAGCACATAAGGCTTTCACAGTGTGAAGAGCACTGCAGGTCAGGTGCAATTCAATGCTGGACCTCCAGTAGCTAACATTCATGGATCTATTTTTCACATGACTTTCGAAGATTCTTAATGATTCTTGTTTTTCTTGATTTTGGCAACGTCTTTGGTCAATAAGCAGTCATTTTGCACTGCATTTTCCAGATCACCTTGCAACAATGACCCCAGTACTTTGTCACTGGACAGACAACAGCTCCTAAACCCCAAACAAACAAGCCAGGCTTCTCTACTGAGACTAGTGAAGCAACTACAAATAACAGAATGACAGAATATCAAACATGTTTTTTAAAGCGATGTGATAACTGTTATGTTATTATTGCGTATCTATTGCAGTCGGTATCTGGAAGCAAATATTCAAATGATAATAATGTTAAATTTTGGATGATCAGAGCTTTTGCTTTTCAACAGAATTAGATCTTGCTCCAAAAGTTTTCAGCCATTTGAATCCAGGTCGGTGTGATTAGCAGGCAGCTTGCATTGTTCTACCCAGTCTGAAAAACAAACCAGAAGTGTCTTTTCCGGGTGAATGTGTGAAAACCGTTCTTCAAGCTCAGTGCCAATCAAATTGTAACCTTCTCCTCCACCAGGTCCTGTTATCCGACTTCCTCTAACATGATTTTCTCCAGACCTCCTGGGGTGAGCAGAGATGTGGCTACATGAGATTAGTTCATGGTTAGACACTTCGCTCCTCTAGACCTGGACGCTTTCAAACTCACAGTGCACAGAAAATCACTTTCTACGAATCATGTCTCTTTTTTATTGAGTAGTATCTAATTAATGAAAGAAAGTAAAAGTTGTATTATTGTGAAAATCTAACCTTAGCTATGAATCTTCACACCATAGCTGCAGTATTTAATACTGCTCCTATAATCCTCCTTTGGTATTCAGGTGAAATTCACATGATGTCACATGATGGGAAAACCATTGCTGCAATACAGTGATGTATGGTAATATATAGCTGAATCCGCTTATGACAATACATACTCTGGTAGTAAAGCACAGTGTTGTATAAGGAGTGTATGTATGTACTGTACAGTATATTACATATACAGGGCATGTATGTAATATGTTATAATGTATGTTTGCTGATGGTTCAGCAGCTAGTTCAACTTTACTGTATCAGCCAGAGAGCTGAGATCACATTCAAATAATATTCTATTTTGTATCTGAAATCTTCAAGTACTTTATATTAAATCAGGGTTGAAGGAAATATTTATCCCACGCATTTTTGCAAGCTTAAATGTTTAAACACACTGCCCTCAAATGTTTCTCGATCAATTCTTAGTTTACAATTCAGAGAAACCTGAAAAAGATGAAATCAAAGTTAATGCACAGGATAAACAGGATTTACTCAGGTAATTTAGTGTCTTTGATTAAGATAGGATTGAATCAAAGGTTTATTTTCAGGTCCTCAAGAGAACAATTAATCTAAATATGAGCCTACATTATTGATCCAAAGCACTAATTCGTCTTTGTTGTTCAATCTTGGTTTGCTGTTTGTGTTGAAACTATGGCATAAGGATTCCTTATCTCGCTGAAGCCACTGAGGCATCAACAGGACCACACCACAGCTGCAAAGCTAATTATGTGATTTATGCTTGTTTGGTTGCTTGCTAGCTTGCACATTTTTGAGGAGAGCACAATCATCTGCAAGTCATTGTCTTTGGTAAATAAGAAAAATTGGACTTTTCAGTAAGCCTAACACTGGCTTGCTCTTTTGCCCGGTGGTCTACAGTACACAAAGCTGGCTTATTCTGCCTCATACTCTTATGTAAGCAATGCTTAAGCCTTTGCAATAAGCCTGAGGGTTTTGAAGGGTTACCGTTATTTAATGGAAAACGACAAGCTCCAGATTTCTGAAATTCCATTTTGGCAAGAATCAAACTTGTTTCTACCTTGGATGGCAAAACTATTGGTGTTTGAATATCTTTACAAGCTGCAGCACTATAGAAACATCATCATAATCTGCAGTCGTCTGTAATAAAAGGTGTGTACAACACCGAACCCCCACTACCATCACCACTGCCGCCTTGGCACACACACACATGAAATATATTCCCCATGAACTTTTTAATGGTTATTTAATTGTGCCCCAAACAGTTATTTGTATTAGCTAGCAGCAAGTACCATGGAAGTCAGGCAAAATACATAAGTGAACACAGTTGGTACGTCCCCCCTCCCCTTCTGTTTAGCTGTCTCCCTCTGGGCTGCACAGTGCAGTGGGAGAGGCGGGGCTATTTAAGGCTGTGGCGCTGCCATTTGGCTTGGGGGTCCACATGTGTGCCGGAGGTCCTCATTTTGATTCTAAATCGCCTTGACACCAAAACAAACAAACTCTCCTCCCTGCCCCAAACAGGCCTGAAAAATTATGGGCACAGGGACGGATATGCAATTACAGCAGCTAATTTGTGGTCACCAAAGCTAGCCCCTTCCCTGTGCCCCCAGCCACCCTCGATTTCAAATATTGAGGATTATAGTGAGTGTGTGCGTGTGTGTGTGTTTTGTGTGCATGTGTTTGTTGGTTTGGATGGGGTCTAAAAAGGGGCCATGTGGGAGAAGTCCCCCCCCATGCCTCCCCTCACAGCTGTAGGAAGGTCAGGCAGCACCACGACGATTAGCTTTGCTCATCACGTACAATTAGGGTTAGCGCTCTGCATGGAGGCATCTGTTGCTAATTGAAGCAGAATAGATATCAAGGAGGTCCATGGTTTCTCCATGCCGAAAAAAATACTAGCACTCTGCCCAACTGGAAGTAAATAGGCTTTGGCTTGTGTGAAATTGGAACTTTGAACCACCTGCATATCTGAAATTATAATGTTCTCTATCATGGGCTTTGTGTGTAACTGTTCAGAATTAGTCGGGTTTTACACTAGCAGGGCCAATATAATTGGTCTGGTAATTTTAAAGTGAGTGGTGAATTGGTTCCAAAGCGTTAAGAGTACACAAATAAGCATCTAGACACACACAGGCAGACAAAGAGACTGTAGTGATCTAGGGGAGGAGGGGGGTGTGGGGAGGAGACAGGAGGTTGAGTGTGAGCGTGATCCTCAGAGTGGAGCCAGAGTCGGGCTGTGATGGCAATGTGATGCGACTGAACTGTGTGCCCACTGGCCAGCTGACATCAGCCAGCGCCTCTCTGACCGCCGATACCTCCCGGCCCCTTCATGCCAAGGCCAGATACAAACAAAGAAAACCGAGGCAAGCGTACACAGACACACATCCAAACAGATTCATGCTCATGGAAACAGAGAAAAACAGAGAAACTGCAACATAAACTGCGGGGATAATGCTACAGACAAAAATGTGACACAAACAGCTGTACGCAGCATTTTGCCGTTGCTTACGCTGAGACATGTGTGTGTACGTCTGGGTGTCTCAGTATACAGCGGGATTGGAGCAGGAAAATAACATGACATGACACACATTTGACATAGAAGTGATCTTTTGAGAAAAAGCAGCGGTACTGTACCCCAGAGCAGCGGATAAATCTGTCATTGACTTGACAACTTGCTCTGATTTTGACACCACATCATGACAACTCATTGACAAAGAGCAGCTCACATCAAGAGGATGGGTAACACTCTGTAATCAGCTGATGTTGCTCTTTTTCGGCATTGATGCTGTAACTTCCACACTAAATCCCTGTTTATTCCCATGTAGTCATTTAGCGGTTTATGTAGTTACAATGTAAATGTAAAATAAATAGTCAGAAAATAAGATAATGTAACATTGTCAGTTGTTATTACACTAAGACGTCTGTTTTTTTTACATGGTTAAAATAGAACATCTTTATTTTATTTATTTTTTTTATGAATCCCACCCCTTTTTTTTTACATCTCACCTGCCCCTGAGGTCACAGCAGAGGAAGGAGAAAAAGAGAGAGAACTGGCATTTAGCTTGAGTGAGTGGTACTGAAAAGGTCTTCAGAGAGTGGCATTATTTTTCATGGCGGTCAGCTTATGAGTGTTGGAGGTAGTGAGGGTGGAAACTGTGAGCGAGAGCAGCTCCATATAATGTCTGAGTGGTGCGCTGTGTGATGATTTTATGTGCTCCTTCCAGCACCTGACACACACCTCGCACACACACACTCACACACACACACACAGGCAGACACACACATGCTGAGATATCCCTATGGAGCAATGAAGCATAACAGGGTTTATCCTCTTTGACCTTCACAGTTTGAGTCAGAGGCAGGGCTTGGCTGGTTGAGCTGGTCTCCCTGTCGCGAGGTGCAGCCAAAGCCCTACTTATCAGCGTTGTGGCTCAATGGCTCTTTCTCTGAGTGTAATAAGTGTAGCGCACCGCTGACTCTCAATGTGGACTTTCAGCCTGCTCCCCTTGGTGTGTCGACCATGACCCCCGGCCCATACAGTTAAAAAGACTGTAATCCCGTTACTTATATAGAGGCTTAATCATTGAATCTGTGCATTTTTATCTCTGGATTACAGCAGGTAAACTGGATGTATCCCACAGTCTAAGCAGGCCTGAACCGCAGGTGCTGTCCTGATATATCGTCAGATTAACTCATAAATAATAGTAAGCTGCGTGTTGAGGAAACATAATTGACAGCTGCGTCTTCTGCTACTCTGTCGGTTCCTCTTGCAGCAAGTAAATAATCAACTTTCCCATCTAATTACTCACACATATGACTTTTTTAGCTAATCGCAAGCAGCTCAACCTCAGTGACAAAAGGGTCTACAGACTACAGAATTTTTATAATGTGGAGTAGTGCAATTACATATTAACAGTGTATTTAAGCATGTGTCTTCAATTGCATTTGTCATCCAACTCCAAATTTTAAAAAACACCAGCAATGTCATGCCAGAAAAGAGAATTTCAAGTCTCTGAAGACAGTTAAAGTAGAGGTTATGCTTGTAGTACATGTATAGTTGAGAGTTTTCGATTTCATTCCTTTCTCTTGTTTTTCTACAAAAATACCTCAGCACCACACACACACACACACTACGTTGATACCAAGTTTTCTTCCCATCACCTGATAGCCCCGCCTCTTGTCATCAAATCGACTGACACATTCCTGTGTGATGATGTCAGAGCTCAGAGGACTCAAAACAAGATAAGCTGACAGGCAAGTTGTTTGTGTCTTTTCACTGAGTGTATGATATTTTTTAAAATATTTTTTCTTTTGCCTTATAGCTGTCTCTCTGACTATCTTAAATAAAATAAAAATCTTAATCAATTTTGGGCTGAATATTGACCTTTTTTGCTATTTGCAGGTGGTCAAAAGGATCAATATTTTGCTCCAAAGACAAAACTGTGTTCAGCCTGTGTTACATATTTAATCACAAAAAAGCCTCCAAAGGCTTCCAACATAGCCTGCCCAGATTCTCCATTTGCATTTACTTCCATAGCAAATAGATAAAATATTGTTTTTGCTCACAATTTTGTCAAGCAGATCTGCATCTTCTGTACTATACACTTACAGTACCCTCTATTATCTGTATTCAAGACATCATCTCCATCCCAAACATGTCCAACCCCCAAAAATAGCCCCCTCACACTGCTGCAAGACCTTTTCTAAAAATAAACTGGCACTCTCTTGAATGTCCTTCATTTGTGTAACATGAAGAACATTGCTTAAGATTCTCCAAAGCTTTTTTTTTTTTTTTCATGATTTAGAGATTGTGTGATCTTAAAGTGAAGTGAGCTTACGACAAGCAAAGGCATCCATAATTCAACATTTCACAATAAGTTACTAAATTACTATGATAAATAACCGCCAGTAATAACCTCTGCTGTCCTCTTTGCTTACACTGTTAAAGAATGTTCAGACACCCAGTTGGATGAGACGTTGATTTGATTTGTGGCAGAAGGAACTTTTGGGCATGCAAAATAATTTCCTATAATAGGTACAGCACAAGCCTGTGTGGAGAAATGGATTTTATTTAGGGGTTGTTAATCAGCGAGGCCTGTCTGAGACTGCCTGGTCTACCTAGCTCTTAAATCCAGCCTTGTAATAACCCTCTCTAATTAGGACTGAGACACACTAACAAGGGACACCACCATCATCATCACTCAGCCACCTCATCATCATCACCATTCTCATTATCAAGCCTGAGATCAAATTCCAGCCTGGCTCCGGGATAGTGGGACTTCAGTACACCTGATGTATTGTGCGTCATTAGATTGTTGTTATTACTGTGCCATGGGGAGTCAAACAGGATGGAGATCCACTACTGTAATATTCTATATGGCCTACGAGGGAGGACCCACTTGACATTCTCCTCCTAATGACAACAATCTATTGAGGGAAAGGGATGCAACAGTAATTTGATTACTCTCTCTCTCTCTTTCTTTCTCTCTCACCCTCACACATGTACAACACACATAACCAACCACGCACCGCAACAATAGGTCTTTCCCAATGCAAATGTGTCACACCGTTGTCTCCTGTAATCCACATGGCTCATAGCATTGATCGCTAACAGATAAAATCAATCTCAGCACGGTTAACTGTCTCCCGTTTAATTTGTCTCAATTAACATGCATAATCCATTTCTATGGCACAGAAAAAGCTACCGAAACCCATGAACGGCGCGACAGGCAGGTGACCGGGCCTCGTCCAAGCAGCCTCTGCCTGTCCAGCGTCTTGCCCGGGCTCGGGCCCGCTGGGCAGCCGCTGCTAAAAAGGCAGCTGCCTGATGATCGATGGCTTCATCCAGTCTCCCTGATTCCTCCACTTGTGCTGAGAGAACACTTAATGTAACAGGCCCACAGAGAAACGCCTTGATTAGGCTGTGAGAGGAAGGAGCCACGGGGAGCCACTTACAGGGAGAAGCTTTCCATGCAGGAGTCATTACCAGCCCACACACACACACACACACACACACACACACACACACATACACGCGCGCACACAGTGGCACAAGCACATACCATCACTCTCAGTTCATCACACAGCTCCATACACATGCACACACACCGCACCGCTCTATGCCAGCAGGAGGACCAGACCAACCACCACAGCTGGTGTATCCCAATGTTGACTCTACAGTTGGGAAGGACTGCCGGAGGGATTTACCATATCTCTGTAGGCAGTGCAAAGATTGGTCTGGTATGAGTCGATCAAGCTTTATCTCTCCCCAAGGTACCAACACAAATCTCCCCAATAAATAACCTGTTCTTAATTCTCATTTCTTAATGCAACCCCTGCAGAGAAGATTAATCAGTGTGAGTGAGGCCCACAGATAGCTTGTTCACATGCAGTTTGTGCTCTATCCTTGTGTGTGCAGTACAGTAAGTAAAGCTATGACTGTTCTTGTTTAAAGGACTGATTGCATTCCTTTTTCTTGCTTTTATAAAAAAAAAAAAAAGTTGTCAACATCTTCCAGCTCTGGCATGTACACATACTCACACACAGTCGCATAGACAGAAAGACACAGGCAAACATACACACATGCGCACACACACACACAGACAAATACACACACAAACACTCATGGCACCTCTTTCCAAACCCTCCCAACATCTGCTTGTTCTTCCTCTGATTAAAAAAATCCTCTGCGTTTCATTATCGCTGATTTGCATAGTAATAGCGTGCATATTAAGCAGCTACTTCAGAGGGTGGGCGGTCTAATGAATGCCGCAGTCTCCTCTGTTTTAACTCAATTTTTCCTCATCCATATTCAGACGTGTGCCCCCTCCCAGCTCCCTCACGACCCCCCCTGCCCTCGGGGATGGCAATTCTGTTTCCGCTGAAATGCTTCCTCCAGCCTCTCCCCAAATCCCAGAACCCTCTCCATTAATCCAATTAATTAGAGCCATTGATATGCAGCCCGCTCAGACCAAGCAGCTGTTTGCCTGCCAATTGCATTGCTATGAGGAAGGAGAAGGGGGGGGGTTTACGGGGAGTCCTATCCCCGTAACCCCCCCCCCACCCCCACCCCACCCACTACCCATACAGTCCTACCCACTGCACATACAGCAACACTTAGCACTCAGGATGGAGAAAGTCGCCACCCATTATGATCACCAAGTCACCATCCGCTAAAGTTATGGAAAAACCATCTCATGGTTGAGCTAACTCCTGATAAGTGAAACTCATAAACCCCGTTCTGTCATATCACTAAAGGGTAAAGACCAGGTAACCTTTTCCCTTTCACACAATCATTGCACCACTGAAATATTTGGCATTTTGCCATTGTTTTGACTTACTGAGTCTGCATGGAACACTGGCTAATATAAACATGAGTAAAGCAAGGTGCATACAAATTGAGTTGTAATATGGATTTTGGAATAGAAGAGCAGTAACTAACAAACAAATCCATTTCATTCACACTTACATTGTTTTATTACCCTTGAGCATAGGTTCCTGGGGAAACAAGAGAGATGGTAAAATAGATGAGAAATGGAAATACTTATGCCCTTTTATTCAATCAGCCACTACATATTCCTATGCGGTTTGACAAAGAGAACTAAATATACACCAATGGATGATAATTCTCCCAATAAAATACCCAAAATAGAAAATCTGGAGAGAGACGTCCCTTGGTGCCCAGGATAAGAGGTGCGCTTCAGAATTACCATACAGAAATGAATAGCAGCGACAGTGTCTAATGTTTTGTGACACAGCACGAATGTGCACACCCCGGCCCAATCCAGAGCTGAAGCCGCTCATCGGAGATATTAAATTAAGAAGTGCTGGAGTAGAAGGGTAATTCACTTTTCTGCTTCACTGGCTATCACTGCCGAGCAAAGGAACGCTGGTGGTAAACTATCCCTATCTCGTCTCTCTCTCCCTCTGACTCACAATCGCTCTATCTCTCTCTCTCTCTCTCTCTCGCGCTCTCCCTATCTCCCTCTCCCACTAGCCGTCTGTTCCTTTCTGTCAGTCTGTTTCCTTTTTGTGCTCGCACATATTTTCAGTACATAATCGTGGGGTAACAACAGTCCTTTATAACAAGAAAAAGGTAACATTTTCCCAAGAAAATGTGTATTGTTGCGTGGGTTTGAAAAGTTATGAGGCTGATTTGATTAGAAGGAACTCTGCCCTTGTATACTCATCAGTCTGTGATGTTCAATGCATTCCAGGAGTTATTTTGTAATCAAATGTTGCAATTTACCTTTTTGTTGTACCCACTTTCCTGCCTCGTCGACTTTTTCCTGCATTTCCCATGTTTTCATACGTCCTAAATTTGCTGCATTTCCCAGATTGCCTTTTAACAACCCCCAGAGAACAGTAATGTGAACTTGTTGCATTTAGTTGTGACCAGGGTTGTGTACATGACCGGTGTAAAGTTTGCTTCATAATGGATGTTGAATATTTGATGGATTTTTCCACCTATTTAAATATTTGACAAAATGTTTTTCTTACCTCCAATTCATATGGGGTCCAAGCTATTGACAATTTAATTTTTCTTACTTTTCCAGTAATCACAATTCAATGGGTTTTTACTTGTTTGCTTTACAATTTATTGAAGGAGGGAAAATGAATATCCACCTAATATCCAATGTCAAGATAACTTCATTCTGTTTTTTACATGTCGAAGGAGAGAGCAATAGTGTAGCGCTAGCTGTCATTGCCAGTCGAGGAAAGACGCCAGTCGCGCCCACACAACATGTCTTGTGGCTGAATTGCATTATGGTCTATTGAGGCTATTGTTGGTAGAGAAATTGGTATCTCTGTCTCTTCTGCGATGGATTTCTCCAGTATGATTGTTGCTTGTTGGTGCAGAATGGAGAGTCTAGAAAGAAGCACTTGCTCTTTGATTCTGAGGCTGACACCAAAACCTGACTTTTACCGTTGATGTTTTAGACAGCCGAAAAAAATTCTGCTATTAAACTCCGATGTAGCTGAGCTGGAAATAGGCCTATGTCGATGTGATGTGATGTTGTCTACGTTTGGCCAGTTATCCATGTGAATAAAAAAATAGCCTACACCAGCATACAACATCTTAGACCCAGTGTGCGAGGTACATTGCCAATAGCTGTTTTTTTTAAGTATATTAACATGTATTTTAAACAGTTTTGGGTTGGCATCAAGAGAATATATATATGTAAGATTATTTAGAGCAAATAACCTAAATATTTTTTGGGCTAAAATGAAATAAGCAAGACAAACTCCATGTGCTCTTGCTGAACATGTGAAAACACACAAATAATACAGACGTTTACACATACTTCATTGAGTTTACCACCCATTTTATACTGGGGACGATTCAGAAAAGGCAGGTCAGGTGAATTGTTAGTCACAGAAAAGCATAAAAAACTAACTTCCAAACACTTTCCTTTGTCTGAACATTCTGGCACTGATTATACAGTCTTATGTGTAAAACTCCACCCATAAGTAGGCAAAAAAAAAAAGTATTTGCTGGACTGTATAGCAATCAGCCAGATGTGTGAACAGCCTGCTCTCCCACAAGTTTTAAACTTTCCTTTCGAGTTCATGTATCACTCTGTTAGTGCGGTAGTGAACCAGGGTTGAAACCAAAGACAAATCAGGACCAGCTTTGAAACAGGAAGCGTAATGAGATGGAGGTGAAATCAGATGAGAGAAAGGACGATTTGTTTACCCGTGATGAAGTGTTGATGTTTGAGGTCTTTGTTGCAGGAATATACAAATCAGTCTGTTTAAGATACTTTGGTACCTCACTTTAGGGACTGACAAGAAAGCACTGGCTTGAACATGAGCCTGTCTGGGAATGTGGAATAGGGCATTTCTTTGTTTCAATTACACATTCAGTCTCTTATATATTCCACTCTTTCTCCTGCTTCTCTCACAATGTGCACACACACAAAGAGAACGTCAATTTAACATTGATTACAGTACAATTAAGGTAATGGTTATATTGAATAATATGACCTGCATTGAATATTCATGGAAAATGATGATTAACATATTCTCAATTTATCGGTAATGATATGACCTCCAGCAGGATGGAGAAATTTCCTGAAAAGTAAATAATGAGTGTGAAGGGAGAGGGAAATGGAGGAAATGAGTTTATCCCTCTGCTCGCTCCCCAGTATTTTTTTTTTTCTTCTTGTTCTGTGGTAAAGCTTTAGGTTTCATATTGATGTTGTTCTGGATGCTAAAATGCTGCAGAGGGCCGAAAAACAGGAGGGTCGACCCGGTCTGGACTGAATCAGAACCTCCCAGGACCCACTGTAAAGAGTTAGAGAGAGAGAGAGAGAGGGAGAGAGAGAGAGAGATAGGGGTGTCTATTTATCTAGGTGAGGAAGTGCCTCTCTGCCCCCCCCCCCACCCACCCACCCACCCTCCACCCCCATGTCTTCTGAGGCAGAGAGCTGTGACTGAAACACATCGCTGCACCTCACTCGGGATGAGCTCCAAATAAATGGGTGGCGGGGGGTGTGATGGAGGGAGAGGGGGCACACAGAGAAACGTTGGAAAAGAGAGAGAGGGAACCGAGGGCGAAGAGGAGAGCTCCTTAAAGAGGGTTGTCAAAATAATGAAAACAAATGGCGCCGGAGTCTCCTGAGATGGAGAGGAGAACTTCATTTGTGAAGCGTCTTCACCGGAATTGTGCTGCGCCACAGCAAGTCCTCTATTTAGAGACCCGGGGAGCCGCCGCCACGGCCGGGGGAGGCTGAGGAGAAGAAAAATGAGAGCACTCATTGTAATAATTGTTCAGGGTCAATTATTCCCACGTTGGAGCAAATCACGCTGATACGTGTTAGCGCGCGGCCGGGAAACGGGGCTGCTAAACGTAGCATTAGCATGGATACGATCCCCAGTGATGCCTGTGTAAATAGCAAAAATTTGCATTGATTTAATTCAACCAGTCTAATTATGATCCAGGGATTCAAATACAGAGGTTCGGCAAGTCAAAGATGTGGACGGATAAGAATTTGGCAAAAAAGATATTTTGACTGGTTGCCTAGTACGAAGGAGTGATGTCAATAATATGCTTTTAAATGGCTTGTCATAGTTGACTACATGTTAGTCTTTTTCAAAAAATATTCCTCAATTTTCTTATCCACACAGAGACACCAGATAACATTCAGTCGCTTTGGTTGAATAAAGTAATTTGTGTTTAAAGGAAGTGATGAAGACATAGTCAGAAATTTCTCCCCAGTAAAGCTAAAAAAAAAAACCCTGAAATAATATTTTGATTCTTACCTCCTTTCAGTTTCCAATCTACTTGGCTTATCCCGGCTTTAGTTTTTTTGGAATAAAGCCAGGTGAATTGTTATTGTGCTTGGTAGGGAGACATAACTTACACTGCTTTCCCGCACTTCTATCCCCTCTTTATCTCTCTTTCCTCTCTTTCATCCTCCCTCCCTCTTTCTCTGGCAGCTAACATCTTCTTTCTCTTATCACCACCTTCCTTCTTCATCTTCCCTCCTTCCCCCCGACTTTGACTTCATCTTTCAAGTGCGGCAGCCGCAGCAGCAGCCTCTTCCCTCCCCGTCCTCATCCCCATCCTCTTCACAACGCTGTCCGCCGTCTGCATTCCTGTCACGTGCCCACCAAAGGTTATATGGCCCACTTTCTTATCAGCTGCATTGTGGGATATCTCAGCTCTCAGGCCTGTCTTCTGGAGAGCTATCTCTGCCCCCCCTCTCCCTCTGTTGACTGCTGGGAGGACAACCTTTGTCGACCTTGTTTTTTTTTTTTTTTGCCTTTTACAGAATAAAAATGAAAGAGCGAACGAATGCAACGGAGAGAGTGGGAGGAAAAGAAAAGGGGGAGAAGGTAAAAAAAAAAAAAAAAGGCAGCCTAAGTCCCCTGAGAGAATGTGTGATGAGATTGGTCCAGAGTTAGCCTTGTAAGAAAAGCGCCGTTGGCCCCCTCTCTCTCCAAGTACAGTAGACATTGAATCAATATCGCCCACCCACCCCCTCCAGAACCATTCTGCCCCCGCACGTGCCGTCCACCTGTCTGCCCGTCTGGGGGGTTTGGGGGAGGGGGTGGGGGGGAGTGAGGGGGTGGGGGGTGGGGGGGGTAGACGGAGGTGTACGGATGTTTGACAGAGCCGTCATGTACAAATTCATTTTGGATCCAGCCAGACTTTTGCTCTAATAGGCGCACACGCTCAAGGTCTTTGCGGTCACGCTGAGACAAGACGAGCAGATAGATGCCTCTTCACAGTGCAGTGCCTTAACTGAGGCCTTCCAGACAAGAGCAATGTTTGGTATCTCTGCTGAGGCACAACATGAGAAAGACTGGTCCCGCACTGCCATGCTTACGTTCCCTGAGTATGAATATGTAATGTCAACTTGGAGATATTTACAAAGTTCATTCATTTAAAGTCACGCTGAAATTAAAAATCACTTTTTCAACTTTTTAGCTCATTCTATCATACCATACACCTATTTGACAATTTGTGGAAAAAAAAAAGGACAAAAAAAATAATTTTCTTGTATTCTTATATGAAAATCTCATTACTTTTACTTCCTGGAAAAAGGAAAATCTTTAGTGGTGACTTCATTGTGTACCAGGAGGCATAAATAAAAATTCCAACCAATAAAACCATCATTTGAACAATCTGGCCGTTCCTATCAAAACTGCCTTTCTGTCTCAAAATTATATACATTGTTTTACACCACTGAATGATCAATCCTGTTTCAAAAGGAAACATCACCTTAAGGAAGCAAGATGCACACAAAATACACTTTCTTGTGACTTTAAATGCTTGAGATATATTTACTTGTACTGCAAATGTCACAGACTTCCCGCACTTGTACTGCAAAAGTTTCCCCGTAATTTGTGGAAGATTACAGGCTCAAGCGTCGTGGCCCAGTCTCCCTTCTCTCCTGTGTGTCTGATTGTGTGGTAGGGAACAACAAATGGGCTCTCACAATGATAACAGACTATCCCTACCTACTGTGTCATCTATTTCTAGTGCTGAGAAGCAGTTCACATTGTGGCCTGAATAATCTCTTACTTTATTGCCATTTCCAGTGCCGCGCAATTTTTTCTGGGGTTTCAGTACAGTGACGGCACCAGTACACATTGCATAACGGAGGAGTAATGACAGCCTAGGTGTGCATAACAGCGGCAGGTAACAAATAGAATCACCACTCCACATTATCACAGATATAATAGGACCAACGTACCTGCGGCTGCAGTGGTGAAGTGATACATGCTAAATTCATGGAAAATGTGGCATGTATAAAATCGAAATCTAGTTCACTTGACTTGTTAAGTGTTATCTATTGTCTAATTCTAGTGTTTAAAACATGAATTCTAAACTAAAATAAAGTTTATGGACCGTTTCATAGCCCTCAAATTAAAACTCTGTGTACACCCTCAAGGCACCAATGATTTTTTTTTTTTTTTGTGGAATTGTAATTGAATTAAAACCAGTTGAACAATTGCATGGAGGCCACTCAGAATTAACTTTATTATGACAGATGATTAAAGTATACAGTCACATGTAAAGTATACAATCATATTTCAACACATATGCTTCAACATGCTAATTAATTTTGTGGAACGTGGGACACATATCTCAACATCATTCACTCATTAAATGTTTCGAGGGGTAAACACTGTTATTGAAAACCTAAATAAATAGCAATGGATAGCGTTCTGCAGCCAGTGTCCCATGATATGAACACACTTTGAAATCCTCCAGAACACGATTACACCCAATCACCTCTGTATGCTTTCTTAAATAATGGGTTAATTGCAACTTCATCGGTGTTGTAAATAAAACATGAGGGTGCCGCGCACGCTGCCTGGAATAAACATCACACAACCTCCTTGTGTTTAAAAAAAATGTCATGGCAAATAAACATGTCAAGTGTCTCAACACACTGAAATGTTTAAAAGTGTTTATTATGTGGCCCAGACCTGAACACACGGCGTCTTCTCCGTATTACCATAATCTATCATGGAAGAAGCCGCACATGTTCCCCCCCCCCCCCCCCCCCCGTACCTCCTGCTGATGGACCCACCTGGGACTAACAGTAGCGGGAGTGGCGGGAGAGAGAGAGAGGCGACTTCAATCTCTGGATGGGATCTGCACCCTCTCTGCCTGTTTCTTAACTCAGTTATCCATTCAATTACATGCAGGAGGAGGGCAGGGGCGATGGGGGAGCACTTAGCGAGTGAAGGCCATGGTGGCGGTGCTGGAGCGTTATTTAATGAAGTAGAAGAATCAGGATGCACTGCGTCGAACACACTAGGGTGGTGTAGGTGGTGCTGCACTGTGGTAGAGGAAATGTGTGTGTGTGTGTGTGTGTGTGTGGGTGGGAAGTGTGTGTGTGTGTGGGGGGGTGCAGCGGAGGTGACAGCAGGTTGTGTTGTATGTTCCACAGGGTAACGGGAGGAGGGAGGTTGATGGTGAAGTGTGACTCGGGGGGCTAATAAGACCGCTCTTTATTGCCCCCCCTCCACCTCCTCCCCACACACACACACTCACACACACACTTCCCACCCACACCACCCCCAGAGGACTGTTTGTTTGTTTGCATGCGTGATGGAGGGGATAAAAAGTTAATGCATTGGTGTTGTGGAACAGCCTGGGCTGGTCGCTGCTGCCCCCTGCAGGGCATGCTTCCTCTATCTGTGTGTGTGTGTGTGTGTGTGTGAGAGAGAGAGAGTGTGTGTCTGTAGGAGGTGGTGTGTTTGTATTTGCGTTGGTGCTCTTGTGCTTTGAGGCAGCTGTTTCTATGTCTCCTGACAGACCAACTTCACTGTAACATCAACATAATCCTCTATGGACATCTTCATGCTAGTTGAGGACTCGTACATTGCAATTTGCACACACACACACACACACACACACACGCACACACAGCTTTCTACCATGTACTCGGAATCAGTCCCCCTCTGCATATTCTCATTTGGCATAGCTTTCCTATTTTACGTCTTTCTAAGATGTTGATTGAGCATCGCCACTAGGAAATAATTTGCTTTCACGTGTCTCCACCCCATACAGTGAATTAAGGTTATTACAATTTTATTTACATTATTGATCACCGATAGCATGACTTTTTAATTCCGCCGTCTGCACAGCCAAAGGCACTCATTTGTGAATGAGACTGCTAAGTGTTTTTGTGCTGACTGTGTGTGTGTGTGTGTGTGTGTGTGTGTGTGTGTGAGAAAGAACAAGAAGAGAGAGGAAGAGAGAGAGAATGAGAGAGAGCTCCTTGTCACCTCAAAAGTTGCAGGCGGAGGGAGTGATCTGTGCTTCTCTGCATGGCAAGAGATGGAGCGAGGTATCACGGCTGGGTAGTAAAAAAAGGGAGTGGGGGGGGAGTGGTGCAAATTCAACATGGGGGGAGCTGGTTGAGGAGAATATCAATCGGGCATGCGGCGCGGAGGCAGCCTGCCGTGGTCCGCTCCAGGAGAAAGATTAGAGAGGGGATCAGTGTCATCAGCAGCAGGAGAGTAATGGTGCGGGCCAGGTTCAAGGCTGGAGCCAAGAACGTATCGCCATCACAGCCGCCCCCCCATCCCATCCCCGTCACCCCCCCCCACCCCCACCCACCCACCCCCCTTACATGAAATAGAGGTTAACCGCCAATCCAGACTTTTTCCCCCCTCTTTTACTGAGGGTGAAAACTACCGCTGGGAGTCTCAGGACAATTTTTATATAGGATTAGAAAACAAAAATCAATATTTAATTATCTGTGAGCTTTTTGTGTCACTGCATCTTTAGGTCAGTAAGTGTTCAGGCGCCAGGGTCGCCCCGGCACTGTAAGTGAAGGAGTCGTAAAAGAGCCAGTATCTTTTTTTACAGAGCTTTCATTGCGCAAGGTTAAAGTTTGGTGTGCGTGTTGCAGCCCCATTGTATGGGCAGGATTTTGTGTGCGCTGGTGGGACAGCTGTCACAGCTGTGAAATTAACTGGTTTCAAACTTATGGAATTATTGATTGATGAATGGGTAGTTAATAAAACCAAAAACTCATATTGATAATAGACATAAATGCAGCGCTATACTTTGAAATAATGTGAAATTTTCAGATTATTAGTTACTGATGATTTTCCTTTGACCGAAATGTTTTCTGTTTGTGCACTTTTATTTTTTGCACCATTTTTTTCACCTTGTCACCATGTAAATACATGTTGGCATATATTTGCAACAGCTGGCCTCTTTTTTTTTTTATAGTGTGCGAAATCTTTTTCATCTGAATTTTTTTAGACCTTTTTTGGTTTTTTTTGGATTTGACGAAAAGTGCACAGACTTCACTTACCAGATTATAACAGTTATAAATGTTATTGTCACTCCACGTGAGTGGTCAGCGGATGTTTGGCCCTGCACACAGAGACACACGGCCCCGCACAGCATTGCACACAGACCGTCCGACCCAGTACATAAAGCACCGGCTGTTTACGTGGCTCTCAGACGCTGTATTGGATTAAGGTGGCTCTTTAGCTTTTTTCCCTGTGGCAGTGGCCGATGAGCCCGCGGAGTGGATGTGACGGCCGCTTAAGCGGTGACAAGCAGAAGGTCAGTGTCGCTGATGAAGGAGTGAGGCCAGCTGGCCCTCTGATGTACCCATCCTTTAGAGCACCGAGAGAATCCATCCTGTTTAAGGCAGACACCCAGACAGACAGAGCTGGGGAAGACGGCGAGAGGCCGAGACAGAGACAGAGAGAGAGAGAGAGAGAGAAAGAAGCGAGAGAGAGAGAGAGAAAGAGAGAGAGAGAGAGAAAGAAGAGACAAAGGGAAGTAGGCAAGGTAAAAGGGGGTGGCAGAGACAGAGAGCTTAAATGTCCCCATTCTGATCAGTAGCTCTGTAGCAGGCAAAAATGTTCCTCGGTCCCCCGGGCCATTTATTAGAGTGATGAAGAGCAGAGTGGCCCGCTATGAATCAGACTCCCCTGTCCGCTATGTGTGCTGCATAGGGATAGTCATGGCCAGATGCTCTTCTCACTTGATTGCAGTGATGCTAGCTTGTGAGAGCAACCGAGTCTGCCGTGGGACACTGTGAGAGCGGCAGGTAAGAGGAAAGGAGCGAGGAAAAGGGCCTTTCTCTGTGGATACACATTAGCCTAAATGAGCATATTAGATTAGATTAGATTAGATGAAACTTTAATGATCCCTGTGGGGAAATTCGGTTAAGACACAGATAACAATACTGAAAAAAGTAAAACAAATAATATTAGAAAAAAGATTACCACAACAAAGCCTACTGAAAATAATACAGCAAATAAACTACATAACATCTTTATTAGCAGGTCTACAGGTTGAGATGAGTGTGCTTCGCTAGCACTAGCTAGTATGTTAAAGGCATAATATTTATGATGGTCATTATCTGGGATGTCATAGGCATTCACCTGCATCCAAAATATTGACCCCTTTCCCCGAACCCTAGCCTCAGTGCCCACAGCTCCTGTCTGTACACTGTCTTTGTATGTGCTGTGCTGTGCTGTGCTGTGCTGTGCTGAGCCAAGCTAGGCTACACCACCCTTATGCCTCATTTCCCTTTATGAGAATGAGGGAAGTCCCAGACGCTGATTATCCTATATATAGCCAGTTGTAATCATAGGCCAGTGGAAAGTAGAAGGGCTGTGTGGGGATAGAGCCTGATACAGTATCACTGAATTATACATGGGAAACTCATCTCCATGTCTGGTCTAGAAGGGGGAGGGAGCGACTATACACTGAGGAGAGCTATTTTCATCACTGGAGATATACTATTCTGATTTTGATCATTCTTTCCTTCCAGTGGTTGTTGTGTAGTTTTAGTATATAAAGGATTTATACCTGGAATTATGAGGTTTCCTCTCAAAAGAGCTTTTGAAATGGCTGTAAAAATGATTAGTTTGACTGTGAAAGATAGATAGATACAGATAGATACATAGGCAGATACAGATGCAGATGCACTGTAGCACCCAGTACAGACCAACACTGCCATTACAGAGAAGTTCTGAAGGTGTTGTACATATCTATGTAACATATATATAATCGTTATTGTTGTACATATGAGTGAGCTGTCAGGATATTTCCTCCACCACCCCCCTTTCTGTCTTTCACCTCCCACCCCCAACACCTTATTCTCTCTTTCTCTCTCTCTCTCTCTCTCTCTCTCTCTGACACCTCCCCTCAGCGTAATACACACCAGCAAGCGATCGATACATACTCAGCCGAGAGCCAGGAGGAATTGTGGCAGTGTAGGCACCACACATTACAGGGTGGCCAAGGCCAATAAGCTGTGGAGGGGAGAAGGAGAAAGAGGGGATGGGAGCTACGGCTAAATAACATTTCTATGCACAGGCGTCTCCTGATTGTAACCTCTTTCCAGCGAGGATAAAGCTTTTACTTTTTTCTATCGGGCATGATCTTTATTTCGGATAGATGTCTTGCCTTTGATTGAACTGACATCAATTAAGGGGCGTGATCCGATCCTTTTTAAAATACTATCTCACCAGCTGCATTACTGTCTTATTATTTGTAGTGAAAGTGAGGAAATGCACACACAGAACCCCACAGCAAGAGACATGCCACTATGTTTCCATAGCAACATATCACACTGCCACCGCTGCATCACACACTTAAATGACAGACACAACCTATTAAGCCTGCTAAGATATATGAATACTGCCTGTTTGCTTGCAAGTGAGAGTGTTAGTATGTCAATGTACATCTCTCCCCCCCCCCTCCCCCCGAATACACATACGCATTAACTCCACTTCTTGCCGCTAAGTAGCAGAACTTTTGTTGCTATTTAACCAGGGAATACCACTTGAGTGAATCATTCATAGTTAATCCTAACTGTTTTTTATGAACACTAGTGCAGTGCCCCTTCAAAACATGCCTGTTCGGAATGGGCCGATTGCTTGGCCTCCAGTATTGCTCGAGAACCGTTCATCCAAACAACTTCACACTCAACACTGCACGTCCTTGGGTCCCCAGCAATACACCCGCCAAGTGTGAAGTAGATCGGACGAACGGTTCTCGAGATATGCAAAGGACACACATACAGACAGAGATTCCTTGCTTTATAGTATGATGAACAATTGCATCCCAAAGCTAGAAACCCAAGAACCAAGACACATACGCCTGATGTCATCAAGATGTACGACTGCGGGCTTCTCCACTGACAATAAATTGAACAGTTACATGTAGAAGAGTAGCTGAAATTTAGCATCCAAATGAGCTGCATGTTATTGTAGTGCTATAACCAGAACATTTACCCAGTAAATAATTCAAATAGTGGAGTACTGTCACAGTTACCTTTTCCATCTCTTCCAATTCATCCTCGATGGAACTGTACGTCTGATAGACACCACAGATTAAGGGGCAAGGGCAGGACAGACTCTTCTCTCGCTTTTCCATAAATGTGAGGCAGCTATGAATGTTACACACCGTGCAGCGTTGTCCTTGAGCCCGGGAGAATCATATTAATGCAGAAATTCAGTGACATGGTCTTTTAAGTGGGCGACAGCTATTTCACAGTCCCAGTGAAAAGGCACAAGAGTGGCACCTTTTCACTGGGACTATTCAACGGCTGTTTTATAACCATGAATTTAAAACGAAAGTGTGTTATTTTGTGGTTGTTTTGTGTGCGGTTGTTGGTTAAAGCACTCCACCTTTTTAAACCCCCTGCTGGGCGAGAGATCCCCTGAAGTTACTGAAAGGAAAGGCCTCCAGCATCATCAGTCCTTTTGATTACAATCAGCAGCATCCAGACAACAGCATTTGGCAAAAGAATTAGATGCAAAAGACCTGTCACTTTACCACAGGAAACACAAAAAAAAAACACTTTTCAAGATTTGACAGGTTTTTTTTTTTATTTTCCAAATCTTGACATACTAACTGTGCCATCTCTTGTGCAGAATAAGAAGAAAAAAGAAATGGAGAATTAACAGTAGTGTCTAATACATACTGTTTAGATCATTTTAGACCAACATCCTTGTCATGCTGATATCAAATGAATGAGTGGCATCAGCAGTGAGGTCGTCCTGTACACAGTTCAAATCAGTGCGCCTCTGATTTCTGCTGTCCTACTAGCAGGCCCCTCTTCTCCACACACAGCATAGTGATCTAAATTGCTTGAAAAACTTTGAGTGTGACTCATCAGAGGATCGCAGCCTTTGTTCACAGAGGCCGGTCGCTTGTTGAGGCTGTAAAGTATCGCAGCATTTGGGCCGAGCAGCGCGGGCCACACCCAGCATGGGCAGACCACCATGATCTCCGCTTTGTTGTGGATGTTGCGAGTCCGAGAGGCTGTTAACTATCAAAGTCTGGTGAGTGACCACATCCACGCAGCCCGGGGACATGTGTTGAGCACCCCCCCCCCCCCCCAACACACACACACACACACACACACACACACACACACACACACACACACACACACAGTACTCACACATGCACATATCCTGAGCTCTCTGATTGGCTAGCAGGGCAGCGAACAGTTAGCGTATCAAAGAGTCTTCCTCAAAGGCATCATAGTGAGGATACTGCCTGCCCCGTTTTTGGTTAAGAATAAAAAATAGCTTCCATTTATCCACACCTCTGCTTTTATGCGCTCCCATTCAGCGTATTCCTCTTCTATTTATCACTTCTATCTTTTCTTCTGTCTTTCCAATTTATGCCTTCTATCTTTTCTTGTCTTTCTGTCTCCAATTTGTCTACTCCACCTTCTTCTCTCTCCTTCCCCCATCTCCACCTCCATCTCTCTCTCTCTCTCTCTCTCTCTCTCTCTCTCTCTCTCTCTCTCCTCATCTGTCCTCAGCCCTTCTTCCCACATAGATTGACTCTTCCCAATTACCTGAACACTTTCTTCAATCACATCGGAACAAATTACCTGACAAATTAAAAAACACCAGTCATATTCCTGGGCTTTAGTGTGGGCCATTCTTAGCCCTAATGAAATTTGCTAAGGCATACATCAAGAGTCTGTTGTCAGCCACGCATAGCTTTTCCAATCTTCCCTTTCCCCCCTGCTGTTTTAATATGCATTGTACAGATAATTATTTCCATATAAAATACGCATCTCTGTGGCTGGTGTTCTTGCTGTGTTTTTTCATGTTGCCCATAAAATTAGTTCAGATTCTGTATTCCTTTTTTAATGATGAATTGATTAAAAAGAGACACACATGCTTATTTGACTACATATCCTGGGCAGTCTGCAGGTTACACCACTAACATGTAAAGGTAATTTCAGTGATTGAAGACTTTTGCAATCAGAGTCAAATTCAGTGTTTTCTAATGAAAGTCATGTTCTCTTTGAATATCCTGCAGTGTTGCCACCGAGCACATCTTAGACACGTGCACGTGCTTTGGTAAATTGAATGTTTTTAACATTCGAAAATTCATGAATAATCTTTTTTCCAACTGTTCCGAGAATTAATCACAGAATAAATTTACTTGTGAAAGGATTTTCCAGTCTCTGAGAGGTTAGATTAAATGATTCAGTGTGCAGACAAATATGTACCTATGAACATCCATATTTCAACTGTAACTGCATGCTCATTTTTCATATTGTGTATTCACTTAAGCATCCCGCTCGAAATGGAGTTATAGAGGTAATGTTTCCCGCCGCACACACTTGCATGTGTGTGTGTTTGTGTGTACTGTAGGTGGGTGGAGGGTGTGTATACATTCATGCAGACTTGTGCTCTACTGCACATGCTGATTTGTGTTTACTTCTGCTTGACATTCAAAGGCTTATTGTGAGAAGTAGCATGACAACAGGCCAAATGACATGGCTGTCTAGATATCAATACCTGGCAAGCTGATGTAAATAAATATTGAGTTTAGTTAATGTTTAACATGACATGTTATAATTCACTATAGGCAGTTCAAAGCAAGGTACTGCACCATGACTGAAGGGATCAACTGCTTGTACTGTATCATGATAACAAGAAGAATTATTGAGTTGTTATGACTTGTTATGTCATGTTTTGTGCTGCTTTTGCTGCTGTATTGCACTAATGGTCTATTGAACCTGCCAATTCCTGTACAGCTGAGTGTGTGAAAGCCCTCCTAGGTGTGAAAGGTCCTATCATTATGAACAGCTTGCGAAGTCTCGGGCTGTTCGCCGTCTGAATACCACTGGAGAGTTTGCACGGATCCATTTGCCCGTGAAGAGGAAGATTCCATCCAGAGGAGGCCTTCCTGGTGCAGGACCTGCCTCAGGACGCAGAAAGCAGATGCTGCTGTTGGGACAGCGCCAACATGTGCAGGAGACCAGGGACCCGGATGGTGCGCATGAACAGAGAGAGAGAAATATTTGCTTTTTAGAGGTGAGTTTCAAATGGGGGGAGAACTATAAAAAGCATACCGTCCAGAACTGAAGCTAGGAGTCAAAGCCAGAGGCCTTTCAGAGGAGCACATCTGCACATCTCGCAAACTCCTCGTCTTTCAAACAAATTCATTTTAGTAGTCACGCTTCCTCTACTTCTAAAACTTCTGTGATTACTCTACTTTCAGCTTATATTTTAAAGCTGCACTATGCAAGATTTTTGTAACAATACACCCGTCTTATTAGCCTAAACCAAAAGTGAGTCTGCAACAGAGAAGTGTGTCCCATCCCCCTAATTGTGACAACTGTGTAGTTTTGTCCCATTTACCCAAATTAAATTCTGGTGTCTGGGCAATGAAAGGAAATTTTCTCTGTGCACTGGAAGCAACGAATCAAAACTTAAGAGCAAAATACAAGAGAAGCTGATCAGGCCCATGCAGACGTGAAAGTTAAGGTAGAGCTGGACGTGAATAACCTCCCTCACCTCCCTAAGCTTTCCATGAACCCTCCCTGGGGGTTATCGATGGGGCCCGGCACCTCATTTTGCTCTGACATAAATCTCTGGGAAATAGTCCCCCTGCCCAGTACCTGCTGGATGGCCAGACACCTCACCCCAGCCACAGCCCGGATGACAGGTCTAACGACTTCTCAAGGCGGCCTCTCCACTTTCAGGTGCGCCGTAAGATTGTTTTATGATGAGCAGGAACACGAACTACTGCACATATCTGATCTAGATGTTTAGATGATATAAATATTTGGTGACTTAAACCCCTTCTGAAAGCTGTTGTGTTGCTATCTAGGCTTCAAGGCTTTTTTTTTTCATTGTATTGACTTAACCTTTAATTAACCAGGAAGCATGGCTAGTTTAATGACTTTCACGCCTTAGGTCACGGTCACTCCAGGAAACATAATAGCCTTTAACACCGGTGGCATCGCTGCTCTTGTGATAATAGAGATGGCATTTCGGACAGAGGTATAGGAAACAGTGCATAAAGTGCTTTCCTGCTATAAATATCAGCTTGTGTGTGCATGTGTGGCTTGTGTGTGTATATTCATGCGTGCCTGTGTGTCCGCCTGCATGTGTCTATACAGTACATGGCCGGGCGGGGCAGTGAGTGAGTCCACTCCTTCAGTCTGCAGTAGGACGCTATAAAAGTCAAAAACCAAATCAGACCCACAGGAGTGTCCTTACCAAAAGAATTCCCAGCCAGGAGAAAGCAGTAAAATGTTATGTGTTCTCTGGGAGCACTGTGAGCGGAAGAACCTCGACATGACATGATGCTTGAGCTCGCCTCCATCTGTCAGCATGTGACACCACATGGGGGCAAAGGGCCGGGAACACTCGTCACTTCCCGTCTTATCAGAGTCACGTACAAATTAAAGCTGATGTGGCGAGTATTTCACATCCAAATGAATTTGAGGTTGAATGACAATTTTTTTAAGTGCGTTCGAATTGCGCTGAGTGCATATATGTGTGTGTGTGTGTGTGTGTGTGTGTGTTTGTATGCTAGACGCTGTTTCTTCAGAATGCTCTCATTTAGGCTGCAGAGTCGGTTTTCCTGAGCTAAAAATGCATTTTCAGATTCAAATTGATTACAAAACATAACTGATTCATTTAAAGGAAATGTTTCTCAAACCAGAGGATATTATTGTAATTATGCACCCTTATAGGCATACACCCATGCAGGAGAGGAGAAAACAAAGAGGAACAAATGAAACAAAGCACAAAACGATTAAAATGCTAATTGTTTTGCATGGTAGCAACGTGTGGCGAGGGGAGTCTGGAGGCCTTTTGGTAAGAGCCTTCCCAAACATGGACTGCTACTTCATCTGCTATGCCTGTGTGCGTGTGTTGGGGGAGCGCTTGTATGCACCATGCAATTCTGCGGAAGAAAATTAAAAGCTAGGGGTTTTCTTTTTTTTTTTTAAGCACTTTATAAAAATTCAACCATATAGCCACTGAAGCTTCTCAGTTTGCATCATAGACTGCCTTGAAGGTTCGGTTGGACTATCCCTCCGAGGGCCCGCATGTAACACAGATTACCACATGGAGTTTTGAGTGACAGCTTATCAGAATAACAGGCTCTGATGTGAGGGATGTGTAACCTCCTGCACTAAAACATTCCAAACACACAGGCCCCGCTAGTGCTGAGTAAACAGAAAATGTAAACGCTGGTTATTTAACAAGCCTCCACCCCTCCGTCCCCACACCCCTCGTCCCCACCCACCTCCTGCCCTCGTCCTGCACCCCTGCCCCAGCATCCCCGCCTCTTTACACATTAAGTATGCATTGATTCAGCCTTCCCCTGTGTTATAAATACAGCATCGATCCGCCCCGCGATCAATAGACTCATTCGCATGCATAGAGCCACTTTGATAACTCTCCTACTCCAAGCCACTCTCAATAGCATCTCTTTGCCTGTCTCTCTCTCTCTCTCTCTCTCCCTCTCTGTCGCAATACCTTGACATATTCCTCGACATCCCTCATTATTTTATTCTTACAAATATACTGCATATATCGAAAGTCACTTAGATGCTCAGCGGTACAAATCCCCTAGATGACAGGCAGCATACACCATTCGGTCATTTATCTAAATCACTGTTACACGTAAGCATGAACACATGTCCAATACCTTCCATTCTTAGTTACACTGTCACTATCAACTTTACTCATCTTGGGAAAACAAAAGAGAAGAGAGAGAGAGAGAGAGAGAGAGAGAGAGAGAGAGCGGGAAGACAGGAGTAATTGTGATTGTTAAAACACTTTTTGCAGTCTAGATTTGTCAGGCATGGACCGATAGGGAGAGTCTCTCTCAGTGTTTATTCACACACAGAGCCCATAAACAAGCGGGATGTTATCTAAAGCAGAGACATTCCTTGGAAACACTATAGCTTCATTAAAACGCTGGTAAAGAAGAATGTTATTAGGCGACTGGTAGATTGAGAGCACCGCTGACCTCCCAATTCCACGGCACCAGATCTATGATCGTAATGCATTCTGTGCAGGCGTTTTGGATGGAGAAACCATCTGTGGAAGTGTCTTATGGCAGCTTAACCAGGAAAGACTGCCCAGATATAAAGGTAAACAATTCGCAAGCTACAATTCCATTTGCAATTAAAATAGATGGAAGCATACTCTCTGCCACTAGTTTTAATCAGGCTGCTGGTTGTCTGCTTGAGATAACATCCAGGTGGTTTATTGCCTCTACATGTGAATAAACACATGCAGATCCTCCCTATCGCTCCATATGCTGCCCCAGGTAACAAGTCTGACGCCAAAACCCGAGTGAGAAAACAGCTTTAAAAATCACAATTGCTCTCAGTTTTTTATTATCTTTCTTTGAGCCCCCTAACAAATCCTATACATGCTCTCTCCTTCTCTCTCTCTCTCTCTGTCTCCCTCCTCTAAAGGAAGTGGCGGCCCAGGAAGGTTGTTGATGATCGTTACAGGGGTCTGTCCCTGTTGTGCACTTAAGTAGCTCCTCATTGCTTTTATGGTGACTCACTAAAACCTGTCTTGTAAAAAGCAGTCTGGGGAAGGTAAGGGAAGCTGGAACACATTCATAAAAGACAGAGAAAGAGACAAAAATCAATGCCCATTTCTTCACCTCCTATGAATTTTATCGACGCAGAGCACTATCACTCTGTCACAAATTTGCCATTTTTAGATTGAAGTTAGTGCAGACGCTCCATCCAGGCCTTCCCGAACCACAAGGCGGTGACAAAAGGGTTCATTATATTTTGATGCTTTTCCCCCAAATCATCTTGCAGTTTTGCTGACAGCTTTTTAAACCCATTTCAAAGCAAGTACTCCATGTTATTTTTTCCTCTTCTTTTGTTTTTATCCTTGACGAATGTCAGTAAGAAATTTGTCACTTCCAAATTGTATATACTGTATGTCTGTTTTTTTTTTTTACCCTTAGAGCTAACATTTAGAATAGACCGGAAGAATCAACATGAAACAGGCAGCTCTGGAACATGCAGCGGCACATTTAAAATGGCTCCTCTTAATGTCAGAACCTCACTTTACATTAGCCGGGGTGTAGAACAAGCAGACAGATAATGTCATTTTGTCGCTGTGCTTTTCAGCTGCTCCATTTTGATGGGGAGAGGTTTGCCTGGCAGTGTCTCCCATCCTAAAGATCAGCCTTAATTGTGCCAGTGTGCAGGAAGACCCCGTCATCCTCAGCGGGACTCTAATTGGCTTAAACTTAACTTAACCTTTCTGCAGCTTCCTCGTACAAGCAGCAGTCAAAAAGACATCATAAATGGTTCTTTTATGAAGCTGCACAATATGAGAAATCATCGCACACATCCGTCCATTACCGCAACACTGTGGATATGTGTGTGTGTGTGTGTGTGTGTGTGCATTTATGTATGCATTTGTGATCGTGTGTGCATGTATCCGTGTGTGTGTGTGTGTGTGTGTGTGTGTGTGTGTGTGAGGGCATGTTTCCTTGTATGCATCATGCAATTCTGTGGAAGGAAATGAAAAACTAGGGTTTGAGTCGGGCAGACACTGTTACTCAGAAATGCATTTGAATTCCATTTATCCATCTCAGTCAAGATATTTCATATGTTCGTGGAACCTAAAAAAAAAATCTCTGCAACCATTACCATCAATCAGTGCGCTCAAATTTCTGACGTTTTTACTTTTTGGGTTAAAAGGTGCTGTGCTTTTATTCTTCAAAGGCATGCAAATGTTCTCTCTCTCTCTTTTACCTTCATTCCAATCAACTTGGCTTATTAAATACATTAAGGAAAATCAAAGTTGAGGTGTGCCTTGAGTGCATTCAAAGAGGGTGATGATTGGCGGCAGAAAGGGGAAAAGATGGGAACCCCTCTTAGTGTCTCTATGCCCATTACTGTACACTACTTCATTTAGCACCAATTAGATTTTCAGTTCCCTTTCTGCCGCTAATGCCCAGGCTTGCAGGGTCCATGCTAAATTAAGCACTAGATCTTCATTGCGGGCAGCAAACCAATTGATTTCACCCCTTAATCAATTTATTTCATTAGTTATACATTCCTCTTTTTCCCTCTCGCCTCTCTCTCCGCCGTCTCGTCTCAGGAGCCGGCATGAGGAGAGTGACCTATCCCGGAGTGTGACACAGGAGGAGAGTGATTTGAATGATAACCAAATAGCTAGCGCGGCCTCGCCGGTGTTTAAAGATCATATGTAAATCAAATGTCGGGGGGGAGAAATTGCTTGGTGGGGTTCTGTCAGAAAACAATTTAGTGATCGTTAAAAGGGATGCCTCGCCGTCGTGCAAACCTCCGCAAATTAAATCAATGCAGCCACCGGTCTCTGCCCCCTTTCACTTCTATCAAGCCCCCCCTCCCTCTCCTTCTCCCTCTCTCATCTTTCTTCTCTCTTTTTCTCTCTCACACGCACACACACATACACATAAAGATACTCACAGAGGAAGAGAGAGAGAGAGAGAGAGAGTGTCTAAACCTAAAAGGTTTTCTGGATAAGGAAGATAAGGATTTTCTTTTTTTTTATTACTCTGCTCTTACACTGTGCAGTTTGGGAAAAATACTCTTAAAACATTAACCCCCCCCCAAGAGAGCCAGTCATGCTTGACTCCCATCCCAAAAGCCTGTATGTGTCAATCACAGTCCCTGGGGAAGGGCTGCATGTTTCAGAACACTAAGGAAATAAAAACATGTTGCGGAAAATCTACATTTGGTAGACGGAGGCGACATCACTCACTGCAACATGTTTGCAGAGAGTTTCATGCCGGTGAAGGCTACAGATGTGGTTTTGCTGTTGAAAAGGAGAACGTGTTCTCTCCTCTTCCTCAGCCTTCTAAAGCGGGGATGCGCCGGCACAGACGTGGGTGGGCTCGCATGTACGCATGCCCACGTGTGCGTTACTGTGTTGTCTGCAGGGTGTGCCGTCATACACAGTGTCACTGTGAACACACACTGTGCAAAAGAAAAAGAACTACCCCATGTGTTGTCTTAGAGGCATGTTACACTGCCTTTGTTCGGAATAACACACGGCTGCTCACACACGCGCATGCACAGCCACACACACACACAGTCATGTAAAAATCTTGCAGTACACACTCATTGTGTCTGCTCGTCAAACGGCACCTGATATCCGCCAGCGTCTGGGAATCAAATTAAGAGAGCGACTGCTGCTGAGGCCTCCTTCTCTTTTTTCTCATCCGCCATCCCTGGGCATAATTAATTTTATCATCAGCGTCATTATTATTGTTAAATTGTTTTTCATATTTCTTCATTTTTTCCCCCTCGCCTGCCCGGAATACCAAGTGTATGCTAATGTGTTTTGGAGATTGCCAGCGCACACAGAGATGGGTAGAGAGAGAGGGAGAGAGAGAGAGAGAGAGAGAGAGAGAGAGAGAGAGAGAGAGAGAGAGAGAGAGGGGAATGAGAATGAGAGAGACGGGCTGAGATGAGGAGAGGGTGGGATATAGAGGTGAGGTGTTGGAGAGAGGGAGAGAGAGAGAGAGAGAGATGAGCGGAAGAGCAGGAAAGCAATGAGGGTGGGAGGCAGGTGGAGGGAGGAAGGGTGTTGGTAGGGGTGGGGGGTGGGGTGTAGGGAGGGGTGCTGTTGTGAGGGGGCGCATTACGTATTCCACCGGCGTATTTGGAACCCAATTAATCAAGCAGAGGAGAGGAGAGATGCAGAAAGGATGAGATCGCCCTTCACGTTGATGAGGCCTGGCCGGGGCAAACGCTCAACCACCTGAGCTCCTAACAGCCATGCCGACACACAGGAATTATGGCAATACCTTCACACCTTTCTCTCTCTCTCTCTCTCTCAAACACACTCTCTCTCCCTCTCTTTCTCTCTCTCTCTCTCAAACACTCTCTCTCCCTCTCTTTCTCTCTCTTCCCACCTCTCTTTCCCCATCCCTCTCTTTGTGCTAATGTAACATACAGTTTCACCCTCTCTATTTCTTCTAGCCTTATATACAGAACCTATTTACCTTGCACATTTTCTTTGCCCCTCTCTGGAGTACAAGTCCAAGAGTTATTTTCTCCTCCTTGATCTATGTATCGCAATATTCAAAGTTTAGAGCGGGATTAAGGAAGATTAAGCAGGTAGAGAAAGTGAGTGAATGGACGAAGGAATGAAAATGGTTCCATACTGTTATTGCGACCTGAAATAGCCTCATCTGTTTATCACGTCACATCTTACAGTGAGAGGTTTTTGCGTCAAGCTCACACTGTATATACCTGTGGTCTAGTAGCAGCTAATGCATTACCAGCCTCACCACCGATTTCTGCAATACCACAACTCTCGCTCCTCTCCACAGAGTTGGGGTCAAGCCTGCCAGTTGGGGTCAAGCTGGTGGTGGCTGGCAGCCACCACCAGCGATCGTTGGGAAATTGACCGCCTGATAGAGGAAGAGAGGCCGAGAGAAAAACTCCAGTCCCTCGTTGACTTAATTTGATTCCCCTCCCTAGAATGCAAGCCAATAGATCCCGTATCTACATAGTGCTCTGCCCAGGGTCTATAAATATTGACCCTCCATTTCCTGTGTGTGGCGTTAATGAAGCATTTAGTATACCCACAGCATTATGGAGGACCTATGTAAAGCCACCTCTCCCTCTGTCAATGCCATCCCCTCCCACACACACACACACACTCACACACACAGACACAGTGGATGGACCAAGGTGCCAAGAGAGGAGCCTTTCGATGGCAGGTGAAAAAGGGCACTTTAAATGTCCTCTAAACAGGCAAAGTGTTACTGAGGTACTCATCAGTTTTGAACAGGGTCCAGAAGTCAACACAGTCTCATGAAATTTGGTGAGATGAGCATGAACTCTGAAACGCAGATTACATTGTGGACATTAATTATGTGAACATTACGTTCTGCCATAATGAAACGTATTATGTGACAATAGAACGAATTGGACAGACCATTTTCACCTGTTCGTCATGTGAAAAGTTTAGCTAAGGGTTAAGTTTAGGTAAGTGAAACTCTCCTTGATTAAGGTTAGGGTTAGGTTTTGGTCATGGTTAAATAAATCAAAGGCAAATGTATGCATCCATCCACCACCTGAACCACTACACCCTTTCTTTCCACTGCGCTATTTCAATGTCAAACCACTGTCTAGTGTCTCCTTCACATGATTCATCGGTGGTGGGAAATGTATTTCTCACACTTTTTATACACAGATTGCAATTTGAGTCATTGTGCTCGTTTCACAAAACTTCCCAAAAGCACCGGCATAGTCCAAAAAATCAATGAAAAAAAACAAGCATAGTCAAAAATGTTGATGAGTATCGCTTTAATGTTAATGGAAAGTCATCTTCAAGCCAACTGTGAGACTGGGTTGTATCAATAGCAGTGCTTCCTTGTAACTTTTATTGTCTATATCTTTTATGACTTTACTGTCTAAAGCCCGATTCGCATGGGACTATATTACCTGGGGACCTCATGTGATTTAGAAATTACCCCCCCCCACGTCTGTGTTTCGTGCGGCCCATTCGCACAGGATAAGCGAAGTCTGTATTTTACTCGAATTTACTGACATTATCCCCCGGATATATTAACCTTGAATTATGATATGAATCACCTGGCTTGTTTGTGCACTATTTTTGGAGAAAAAAAGTTGGAAAGTGTCTGGTCGCTAGCTATAGGCCTAACGTTACTATTAATAGGCTACCACATAATAATTGTTGAGCCTGTTAAAAATTATTTCGAGATTTCGCTCTTCTGATGGATTTGAGCTTGCTCTTTCTGCGAATGGGTCTCCATGCTGTGTAGCGAGATGAGCCTCCTGAATTTGCACCCAAAATGCTGTCAAAACTTTCATTTATAATTGCCAACGCAGCCTCCATAATTCTCGACCGGAAAAGAGGCAGAAAAAAGGCGCGGAGAAAACAAAAAACCTTGAAAAAAAAAATACGACCCCAAATCACCGAGATGCCGTTTCGCACAGGACTAATATTATCTCATGACCTCTGTGTTTGGCAAAATATGGTAGGTATTTTGCGGTGGAATTTTTACTTTACAAATTACAGACATGGCAGATTCGCATGGGATGAAGATCACAGACGACCTCCGCAATTATTACAAATTACTAGAGGTCCCCAGGTAATACTAGTCCTGTGCAAATAGGGCTTAAGGTTATCTTTTAATTTTAGGACTGTTGTCATTCATCAATGCAGTGATGTGCAAAAGTGGTTGTGCATCAAAGACAGTTGATGCACAACAAAGTGAGTGGCAGATGGATATTTGACCCCCCGCAGAACTTTGTTTTGACCAATGGCGGCGGCATCGTCGCAATTGAAGCTGGGCCAGACTTTATCTTATCGCACATTGAGTGTGAAGGACGGTTTCCCAAAATGTCCTCTTGGAGTTTTCTCTCTATCACATCCCTCCCTCCCATATCTCTGCACCCTGTCTGTCACCCCCTCTTCTCACCTGTCACCCCCTCACCTCACAACCAAACACCCTCCATCCTTTTTGGGAAAAAAAATGAAATAATTTTGTTGTGGGGTCCCCGGGCGGTTTTGTAATTTCATGCCTGTGTATGATAATTTTATGCTGTCCTGCGTCGCGTAACTCAGGGCTGCCAAATGCTGACAGGTGATAAATACGATCTTTTCCGCCCCGTGTGCAACAGACCTGAAAAAAAAAAAGAGAGAGAGACAGGAGGGGGGTCTGGGGTTTGGGAGCTGAGGGTTTGTGGGGAGGGGGAGGTGGGTGGTGGGGTGGTGGGGGGTACCAATTTCAGGAGACTGGCTGAGGCCTTGGTGGAAGCAGTGCGCACAGCGGTGTCGCCACTGTTGGAGCAATTTCACGGCCTGCCCACCCCACCTTCCCTCTACCTCTCTCACCCACACGCTTTCGCTCACTTACAACCTGTCTCCCCACATCTCCCTTATCTCTCTCTCTCTCTCTCTCTCTCTCTCTCCTGTCTTTTCCCTCCAAGTCCTGGTCCACCCAGGAGAGAACGAGAGGACGGGGACCTTCAGGTAGCCCTGAAGAGCGGGGATAGTGATCAGCGCATTTTTGCCGCTCACAGGAATCACAGGAAATAAACAAGTGGACAGTTTGGGGAGGGGCAGTTTTCCGCCCTGTCAAGGAGACATTTACATGGTGATGGGGGCAGAAGAACAGAGGGAGACGAGAGAGAGCGAGAGAGAGAGAGGAGGGAGGGAGGAGAGGGAGGGCGGACAAGGGAGTGACCCAAGCGTGGAGGACTGATGGTTTTCTGAGTGACGTAATTACTCGCCTCCTTGCGTCGTGCAGTTAGAATGATGATATCCAGAGGAAAAAAGTCCACTCCATGCACACATGTACACACGCTACACTCTGACCTTCACATTATACCTGCACGTCATGTACATTATGGTTTATAGGTTATGGCAAATACAACCTAAAGATAGCTCTGTCATATATGGTTGGCTCCCTCCACAGTAAGGAGCAAGAAGCCCTATTTTAAATTCCCCCTTTTTGTCATGAATATATTTATTCTGCCAAATGTATAGTCATATATATATATATATATATATTTTTTTTTTTTTGAGGTGGAAGTACAGAAGCCTGATAGCATTATAGCATGGTAGTGCTGTGAAGATTCAATATGATCATTTCTCACAGCATATCCGTGGATTCTGCACCATGTCCAAGAAATCCACTCAATCAATCCAGAGATGTGGGCGAGGGGAGGGGTGTCTGCACCGCAGTGGTTCCAAGTCATTAAGCAGCCAGAAATTAATTGACTTCACGGTGCTTATATGGCTGAGCGTGGGTTTAACCCAGGCAGAGGGGCCTCTATTAGTATTGTACTGCATGTTCCTGGAGCCGCAAAATTGAAGGGACAAACCCTGATTCAGGTCAGCAGAAAACATGTCCTGACGTCCCATATACCGGGATTAATATAGCGATCATATAGTGATAAAGTGCCGTAATGATACATTGTAAATGAAAGGTTAATGATATACACATGCGCATATGAACTGAGTTGATTATGCTATAGATAGGTATATGTCAATAAATCCCAATAAGACCATGCAATGAGGTTTTGAGTTTCTAAGGTGCTCGCTCACAAGATGGAAATCTGAGTTAAGATATGAAATGCTGTGCTGTTCACCATCTAGGTGCACGTGAATTGACCGTGCTCATGGCAGCATGCACACACACACACGCACACACATACTCAGATGAGGAGCGTCCTCGAGGCTCTCTTTGACCTCTATGTTCGATCTCTCTTTCAGAATCCAATCAGGCTGAAGTCTCCAGAGGGAGAAGGGAATGGAGGAGAAGGAGGAGGAGGAGGAGGAGGAGGAGGGAGAGGAGAAAGAGGAAGAGAGGGGGAGCTGGGGCCACGGAGTCAGAGAGCAACAGGAGCTGAACACATATATGCCCATGCATGTCAGTGGAACCGTGCTCAGGGGCAGCGGGTGCTCGACATGGCGTGCTTGTTGTGTACCGCCAAGATTAGCACACTCCACTGTAAAGAGATGTGTGGGGTTTAGAGGAGGGTGGGTGTCTCTGTTTGGATCTGATCTGATATGTTTTTCTTCATGCCATTTTGTGAAGGGGAAGAAAGATTTTGGCTGGGTCAACAATTTATGAATGAATGGGATGGATGGAATGGATGGACGGATGTGTGGATGGAAAGACAGACAGACAGGCAGACAAAAAGGTAAACAGAGAGAGACACTTCAAAGCGGTTTAATTTTCCCCGAGTGAATATCACAATACGCTGCTGAGAAATCTATTTTTGAGTCTCAAACTCTACTTGTCTCATCATTACCAACAAGATTAACAGAGATTGACACACCACAGGCAACGGGAGTTGAAACGAGATGTTTGGCCCGATCTGTTCCAGCACTTCTGTTTCACGGTGTTCAAAACCAGATAACTCTCGAAAATCGGTCCAAGAGTCATGGACGGGTTTTCTCCTGCGTGGAGGATAAACAAACACGCGGAAAGTTGGAAGTTCAGAGAGAGGAGCATCCGGTAGCTTTCCATGTTAAAACAGCACTGCATAAACATTTTCAGCATAGACTGCATATGTGAAAATTACTTTTACAGTCAGAAATTCAGTGTAGCTGCTGTACATTGTTTTTGTTGACTTTTCTTTCAGGGGCCAACATTGTTTCTCATGCAGAGTAAAACTGCAGCAGTAAAGAGCTATCTCACAGCATATCACTCCCAGCTAAAGGTTGGAGGTTTTCCAGGAAATACTGAAGTTCAGAAGCTCAGAATTTTCAGATTTTTTCTGTATGGTTAGACAAGGAGGGTCCAGTTCATGTTGCAGAGTGGCTCTTGCTTTTCTTGACACTCGAACAGAATGTTGTGCTTGTGTTGTCGGGCACCCAAGCTTCCTCCGAGTCCCTATTCATCCACTCCCACAGGGGACAGAGTGCCACCTATTGGTGTCCAAACGGCTGCAACTGCTTAGGCTTACTGCTCCCCATGGTGTATTCAGTCAAAAGTTGTGGTGAAAGGTGAAAAACAACAACTTAAATCAATAGAATATTACACAATCTGAGAAAACTGTAATAATCTACAGCATAATTGAAGTCCTAATGCACTTAACTCATATTCAGCTGAATATCAGGAACACTCTCATGTCTTTCAGGTGTAAACCTCAGTGCTTGTTTTTTATGCCACCTTTAGATATATTATTTAAGTGTGTGCATCTAGAGCCAAGTAAAAATAATGACAACCGATGAAGCGGAAAAAAATCCATACGATATCCAGTGAAGGGGGAAAAAAGTCAATAAAGGGCTAAATCTTATATATTTTGTATGAAAACTATACTCCTTTGTGCTATGGTTTTTTACCTATACAGCATGTGGTTATAATGGAGCCAGCATGCTGGACAAATCATTAAAACTATGTCAAGGAAAAATCCCAGTGAGCTTAATAAAACAGCATGATTAAAATTCAAGCAAGGATGGTAGTTATTCCACACACAATGGCTGTCTGCTTAATATACAGCGGTATGCAGGCACCAGGTCTCTTTGTCCCAGGCCTTGGTGCATGTGCACAGCAAGGTCTTTTTACATTTTAAACATGTCGGAGAAAACAAGCTGCTCACACATTCATGTTCCACAGTAGAAGGGAGCTTTGTATGGAGGGTTGCTTCACCTCTGACCTCCCACAGGCACCTGATACAGTGGGAGATCACAAACAGTCACCGGGTTTCTTTCTTTCTTTCTTTCTTTCCCTCGTTCGCTCTCATCCCACCATTCTCTGTCTCACTCTCTCTTCTCTCTTACAGTACACTCTGTCACTCCCTTCTTCTTTTTTTTCTCTCCTTGCTGTATTTCTGTCCCAGAGGCAGGTCTCACCTTCAGAAAACAACAGAAAGTCAAACAGGTCTGAATGTCAAGGAGAACAGCGGCCCCTCGCTCCAGAAACTCGCTGTTTTTTTGTTTTTTTTTCTTTTTGTTTCGATAAATAAGTAACATAACTGTTAGACAGTGCTCCGGCTCCACGGCTGGCTGTCAGTTGCATAAAGTATAGACAGCCAGAGAGGCGATGAACTGGGAGATGTCTATCCAGCAGGCTGATGGAGATTTGTGATAGGTGTGTGCGTTCGTGTTGAGTGTGTGTGTGTGTGTGTGTGTTGAGTGTGTGTGTGTGTGTGTGTGTGTGTGTGTGTGTGTGTGTGTGTGTGTGTGCTCTGTCAGCTCCGGCACAGGGGAACTCCTAAACGGGCCGGGTCACTGCTGATCACATGGTAGAGATAATGGTCCAAACAACCTTGACGAGAGTGGAAGAGGTCTCTCTATTTAATTAGAAACTTTAATATTTCATTCTATGCTATGCCTCATTAGAGCCCTTCCATCACACCCTTCCAGGCCCATACACACTACCACACACTTCCTCCGTCTCACAGGATTGTCATTGGCTAGATTCTCCGTACCGGCGCGGGAGAGCGAGCCACAGACTTCTTTTTAGTGTATGTGAGTTGCCGGGCACACGAGTGTTATACCAAATTGATTTCAGAGGTGTTATACGCCGACTGCGTTACATCAACAGTGAGTTGTGCTTTCATTAAAAAGTAGAAGCATGTCATGAAAGTTTGCAATACTTCTCCAAAGATAATATCCTATAAAACAGAGGGGTAGATGCTGAAGGGGAGAGTCCGCTCTAGTTAAGCGTTTGAATTGAGTGGGAAAGAAGAGAAGAAGAGGGAGGCATGTGGAGGGGGAGACGCATGCAGGCGAGAAAGCTCTGGCAGCAGTGGAATATTGGCCAGCGGGGGCACATATGTGGTTCCAGAGGAAGGAGCCTTAACCACTCAACTATCCCTGGGAGCAGAAAATGTGTTTTAAGAGCAGCGCGTGGTCAGCCTACTGGTGGCCCTTCACTCTCCTCTCTCTCTTCACACGGCAGCCACTCAGGTATTCCACTTGCCTCACAGTTTCATAACCGTCTCCACCATGGGACCAATAGGACCTCGTCTATTCTTCCTCCGTTTTCTTTTTTTATCTCTTGTCTGGCGTCATGGGGTGCTCAAGACAGGTTAGGCGAAGGAAGGCTTTGTCCAATCATTCTCCATCGTCCCAGAGGCCCCTCTACCCCTGGTAATGGGAGGCAGGAATGTGATGACAGGACACTTTAAGGGTGATTCTGTTCAAGGGCACGTCACTCTGTCACTGACAACATTTTAATCCTGATCAAGGTGTCTGGCCACTGCTCTCTCTCTCTCTCTCTCTCTCTCAGTCTTCTCACTGTATACAGATGTTTTTTTGGACTCAGCTACAGTACATTGTACTTAAAGCAACCTTAGTAGAACATTTTCACTCTTGAGAATGCTTACTGTGTATACAAGCTCAAGGAAACCAGTTGTCTGTTAAGATCTCACTCACTTCCTTCCATTCTGAAGTCATGACTGAAGTCATATATACTGTATATACGTATATGTGACTCTGTTGAAGTTCTCGAGGTAGAAAGTTGGAGAAATTCTGGTAGTCACTGGTAATTATCAGGGCAGATTATGTTGCAAAGGTACTTTTAATGAACTCATATCGAGGTATACACATTAAATAAGTTCTTAATGTTCTTCCAAAGTGAAATGTTACTTTGAAGAGTGACAAAACAATAATTGTTGGAAATTTGAATTTTCTTTTAGAAATGTAAACATGGTTGCTCGTGATATGGATATTAAAGCTTTTAGTGGAAAAATAAAAACTAGTTTTTATTTTTTAAATGGTTGATCTGTGTTTGTGTGTGTGTGTGTGCGCCTACCTAAATGTATGTGAGTGTATGTCTGTGTGCATGTATGCATGCAGATGCGTGGGTAACTGGTGAGCATGTGTGTGTGTGTGTGTGTGTGTGTGTGCATGTGTGTGGTACAGTATGTTTGTGTGTAAGCAGGCATGGGGGGCATAAAATATGCAGGATAATTACCAGGAAGAGGTTGGGACGCAGATGAAAGGCCTCGTATTGATTCTTGAAAGGACCTGACAGCCCGCCTGAATGTTTTATTTCCTCCCCATTGTTTGTTTTGCATATAAAGGATTCCATTTTCTTGTGAATTTTGATTGCAGTAACGTCGGCAGACCCTTTCCCTGCTGAGGGGAGGACAAGAGCGGCGTTAACTGTTTCGAGACAGACTGGGATGCGGAGCACATGTGACCACGGCGGGCCTTGTACCTGTCAAGCCACCGACAGCCAGACCGAGACGACAGAAGCGCTCGTGGTCCAAGAGAGACGTTGGTGGGTGGACAGAAACAAAGAAATCAAAGCAGAGCAGAACAGGTAAGTAGGTGCCAGCAGAGGAGACAACGGAGCTCAGGTAGTCTCACATTATCCCCATATATCCCCTGCTGGAAAGCTACGCGGCATAGTGCAACAGGAGCTTTCTATATGCCTTCACACATTATAATGGAGTACAAAATTCGTAGACGCACACACACACACATGTACGCACGCACATAGGTAGTGAAAAGTCAAGCGTGAAAACATGGATCCGGATCTGGTGAGCCCACCGTGAGTGCTGGAATGCATCGGCGTGTAGCGTCCCAGCCCAATATAAACAGCCAGCGCACGTGTGTGCATGCCTCCCTCCTCTAAAGCTGCTTTCCATTTCCCTCTGGTGCCCATTCCTCCTCATTCAGACCTTTGTTCCGCCAGCTTCCACAGATGCAATCCCACCGCAGGATTCCATACACAAACACAGCATCCGGATCCCCCCCACCCCCCACCCCCCCTCACTGTCCTCACCATCATGCTGTGTGGAATGTACAGTCGGAGCTTTAGGTGAATCTGCAAACACACTCGCAGGCAAAAAAAAAAAATTGGGATGAGAGAGTGAAATTTGATCACATTATTCCTGTCACTTTTAAAGACAGGAGAAAAAAATATATATATTCTAACTGTCAAACGAAAAAAAAGAGTTGAGCTTATAGAGTTGAGCTCCAGTATTGTTGGTAGAATTTGACTTACTGGGCTCAGAACAGTTGTAATCACCCTCTTCCCTCTGTAGGCCACATTAGATTTTTTTTTTTTTTACGAGAAAACAGTGCACAAGACAGCAGCATCTTTTTCTATTCTGATGGACATTGCAATTGATTTCTTTGTCCATAATGCACAGCAGGTTATGATATATCAATACACAGCTGACCGTACTAGCTGACACCTACTAAGGAAAGAATGAAGGTGATGGGTAGTATGAAAGGCTCACATTTTTTGTTTTTCCCTCAAACTACAGATACAAAAACACACTCAGGGAAAGCATCTTCACACTCACTCATCCTGCTGTTAAAAAATAATTATTGTCTTAGGAGAAAGCACAGAATCTTGAGTCTCATCGAACCCAGAGCAACTCATTTTCAGTTTGAATTTGTAGTGCTTGCTACCCTTGTTCGACTATAATAATCACGTGATACTGTATTGATCCCTGTAGGAAATTCTCTTTTTGCTTGTGTCCCTCCACATGGAGGTCAAAGGTCAGGTTCAGCTGCAGAACAGCAGCTCTGAAGTTGCTAGGGAATTCAGTGTCTTGAACAAAGACACATCAGCAGGGCGGATGCTTGCCAACACTGAAGCTTAAATCTGGTTCCTCTGGTTTGAAAGACGGTCTCTCTACTTGCTAGGCCATGCCGCTGCCCCATCATATATTCACCAATGAATACATAAGCAGTACTATAAACAGACTTGCAGTACATTGCTGTTCTCAGTGGAGAGGACCTTCAATCCCACTCCATGACTGTTACTAAAAATGTCTAACTTGTGATGCAGTGGCAGCAAACTTCAAGAATTTTGGACTTCATCCTGGTATTATGGAGCGCTGTGGTATATATTCCCAGCCAACAGCTCTTACTTTGAGAGAAGTGCAGCACATGGTACAATCTGGCCAAACATGTTCTCTCAAGGGCTCTGTAAAATAAGATATTCTTGAAATTTGTAAGTTTCTTGTAAGCATTAATTTTTATCTTCCATCAGAAAACATGAACTCAATATTCATATCACTCTTTGTTCAGTAAAATCAGGGCTTTGCACAAAAAGAACCCTTCAAATACAGATGGTTCATTTTTATTCCCATCCAACAGGCAGTTAGGAATTAGGAATTGCCAGCGATAAAAATAGATGACACAATACTTACATCAAAAGTGACCTAAGGGACAACAGAGCACCTAATGTTTTTCATCCAGAGGTTTAGTTCAGGTTAATGGACAAGGAGAACATGACATCGATTCTCCTTTTAGTGAGCCTCCATGCCTAAAGGCTATACTTTTGTAGTTTACATACGCTGATATACATTTTTGGGGCTTACATGTACTTTTTTTGTCTATCTACTTTACTCCCACTCATTTCCCTCCACCCGCACACACAGTTATATTGCTCACACACACTTTTAACCAACAGTTCCACCGTCTAAAATGTCACTCCTCGTCCCACTGTCACCCCCATTTCAAACCATCACCCCCATCAATGCCATTTTGCTCCTGGGCTGAAAAGCAATTGAAACAATTTTCTTGCAGAGAATTATTGTCCTTAATTGCAATGAAGGGCACGTTTTCCCGTCATTCCTTGGGAGTGTTTTTCTCTCTCTGGGTGGAAATGTAGGCATTGCCACCGAGCGTGGGCTCTCTGAAAGAGGTCATAATTACATCCTTCAGTATGCTCGCCGTCGGCAAGGATTTTACGCCTCATAATTATTAAATGGCAGATTCACTGTGTGTGTGCGAGTGTGCGCCTGCTTGCGCAAGCGTGTGTGCGTGTGCATGTGTTAAAATGCAGGGCGAAAAGGAGATTGAATTTGTTCTCCAATGAAAGATTGAGGAGAGACTATTTGTGTATTCCATGCACGCTTGCCAAAAGTTCTCCCTGGTGAGGCAAGTTCAAAGAAACTATGCAGCGCTGTTTAGTTGTTTCTATCTCAGTAATGTATAGCCAATCAAAGTCAGAATTATTGGCTGTCACCGAAGTAAACAGTGCATGAATTGCATCAAACCCATTTATCTGTGTCAAGCAGCACAGCAAATTGATTTCAAGTATACAATAATATTATTGAAAAACAGAATCACAAATAGATAGATTATTTTATAATTGTTATTGAAACATTAGTAATTGATATTGATATATAGTGGAGATGGAAGGCAGAGTGCCGGCTTAACAAGATAAGCTCCACTCTCTTCTTCGCTCAACTTTCTTCTTTCAGCATCATTTCCATATCATAATTATATTGTCTCATTCACAGCTGAGATAACATCCCACACTCTATATTCCTCATCTCCCTCCCATCGGTCTCCTCTCTCCCTCGTCTCCCTCAGTGTCTTGGGTTGCTATCACAATCTTTCTCTCCGGTTCACACTACAAAAATATGACATTTTAAAAAGTCATATTCCTTCTAAAATCCTTATTTTTCTTAAAACAAGTGAAAAATTCTGCCAATGGAGTGAAATAAGATTCCACTTCTTTCTGATGCAGTTTTACGTGTTTTAGGAATTTTGTGGAAATGGGTGTCAGTATCTTGAAACAAGAAAGTATAAGGCCGATCACTCCACTAATATTGAGAAAATGACACTTGATTCAATAGAATTCTTCAAACAAGTTACTTTACATTGGAAGCCAGTGGAATGATGTCACTCCATTGGCAGATCTTTCCTTTTGTTTCAAGAAAAATCTGATTTTGAGACTCAATGCTACATTACATGAGTTGTTAAGATGGATATTTGTTGCAGTGCAGGAGTGATTTGGAGTCCTATTACATGTCAGACTCAATCTCAGCATCCCTCCCTTCCCCTCCCCCTCTCCTTTGATGAAGTAATGCTGGAGATGATAATTGATTGGCACTCATCACAGACCCGGCTCAGGTCCAATCCTCACTTTGCTCCATTCACTCCTCCAGGAATTCATTATGCGTCGAAACTGGGGAGGTGCACTGGAATATTTCACGTTGTACCGTAACAGGAGAGAGTAAACAATTAGGCCGCACCACAAAATGCATCCCCACCCCCACCTCCAAAAGGCTAATTGTTTTACTATCCTACATACTCTATGTATCTGACGTAAACATGTATACAAATGACATTTCCCACACACACTGCTAATTACTCTTTTTCCTTCTAGTTATTGTGAAGTGTCCATTGACCTGGTTTACATATTCCCCGATGATCGCTATTAGAAGTAATTAGAAGGAATCTCTTTACACAGACATAAGCAGTATTCTTCATGGCTTCTCCTCCCCTTCCTTAATACAATAGCAATGCAGGGTGATAGTGTGTGTGTGTGTGTGTGTGTGTGTGTGTGCATATGTGGGTGTCCGAGCACATGTGTGTTTTTGCCTGTGCACATTAGATATAATGTATATGATACAAAGAATGCAAACCTATCCAAAAAAGGGTCAAACAACTTATAAAATTCTACTTGGTCTCTCCACTTGCTTTCTGTATCATTGATCTGTGTTGAACGGCAGAACTATTTGCATCTTATGTGAATTCTAATGCAACTTAGTGAATGTAAAAGTTGTATATGGGGGTTACTCAGTGTGTACTCCAAAATACAGCCACTCAAAGTCCCTAAGCGGCACGACTCCACCAGCACGCAGGGGAACAATTTCAACGTAGGAGAGTCAATTGAAAATAATAAAATAAGTGTGACTTTTATATAGGTGCGTCTCTGGGGAAAACCAAACATCTCCCGCAACAAATAAAAACTTTCCCTCTCTTCTGCCGAGCGGGTGTCGAAAACGCCCTGTTTAGTCTTGTTCTATTCCTTCACAAACATGCATTTTCTAGTGAAAAGGAGGAATCAAGACTTTTCAGCTGTCTCGCTGAAAACAGACACCTGAGTTGGAAAGTGAGAGAGAAGTTGAGCTGTTAGATCTCAGTAGCATACGCTCCCCTGGGGAAAGCCACAGCTCAGGGTACTCATCCTACGCCGCTCTGGAGCTAGCTTAAAATACTGTTGTCACATAGCGATCACAGGCTTCCACTGATGGTACACAAATAGTCCCCTTGCGAGGCTCTTAAAAGCCCATTAGACGTCACCACGCACTGTGCTGAAGATTCCAGTGCTAAGTGCTCCTGATGCCAAAGGGAAAGCATGAAGACAGACCTGATGCGGAACAATTCTTGTTTTCGGCTGTTTTTTTCCCCCCCTTCCATCTGAATATGTTTGTTGACTTTTCAGCTCATTTTATGCGGTAAATATCTTAGAGAGTGGCAGGTAATCTCAGATCAGGGTGTGACATTTCCCCATGTTCGTAGTGTGACACAGATGTTTAGCTGGTAATAGCTGACTTCCCAAGATCGTTTCACTCTTTGTAGCCTGATAGCATCACACAGTATAAAACCGCAGAGTAAAGCATTAACCTGTAGAGGTCAAGCATGACCAGTGGCTTCAGTGAGGTGGCGGGCGGTGAAGTTGTGCCGAAGAGGAAGCATTAACATGTTCTCATTGAGCTCTTTATACAGTATGTGGAAGCTAAATAGTGCCATCTGGTGACTTTTAAGAATCAGGTGGCAAATCCTACAGATAATGAGAGGGACACTGTATAATGTATTTGTAATAATGTATAATTCTGTAATTGGGGCAAATAACTAAGACAGTATTTGCATTAAAAACAAACAAATCATTGTCATATCTTTTTACCGCAGGTTACCATCGGTCTCACTTCATGCAGCACAGTATCTCTCATCATCTTTCAAGCACTGCAACATTACAGCATCTTTTGAAATATGAATTCACTGACTCTGAAAACAGCACAAGTTGCCAGGTTAGGGAAAGAGGAAGCAATGAGAGGCAGAGGTGAAAATGTGTGAAATAGGAGAGGGTGAAGGGGGTGGAGGGGGGGTAAACAGCGTGAGAGCTAGCGCTCCAGCTCAGAGAGGAAGGTGAGGATAAATGGAGAGCAGAACTATGTTTGAGTGTGTGAATGCGTTGGCAGCCCTGGGAGCTCAGTGATCACTCCTCCAAACGGTTGCTGTGGGCAATGTGGCTCCTGGAAGTGGAAAAACCAACAGGTTCTAAAGAGGCGCGAGCCCAGAGGGAGGGAAACAGTGCTTACTGCAAAGGATTGGCCCAGCCAGCGCCTCTAATTGCACTTCATTATCTCATATTGATTTAATTAGCAGCTGCCTTGCCTTGTGCGCTCGGGGTTATGGTATGCCTTCAAACAAAGAGGCCAAAGGATGCATATACTCCACTGTATAGGAGCCTACTCAATAAAGCCCATCATATGACAATACTTAGCAGTGACACTATAATTACTCTTGTGTTGCCTATACTGTACATACAGACAAATAAATGTTGGTCTTGACCTCAGGCCATAAAGCCCATCCAAAAACCAAGTTAGAACAGTGGCTCATAGAGTTGAAACACACACTGTACAGACCTGGAGTCAGGGTTGCTATTTGCTTTTTCAACTGAGTAAATTAGTGTGCTGTAAACATTATTTTAAAAAAATATGTGAAAGGATGTTTCATGTTTTTTGTGCTGCTATTTCTATTTTCACTGAGTCAACTGTGACGTCATGAAGCCTCTAATTATAAATTATAGGCTACCTTCTAAAAACACATGGTAAGTGTATAAATGGCAAATTAAGCATGGCAGCACATGCACAAACAAACGGAAATGTACAGCACTGAAAATACCGCTCAGCGTCAGAAGGTGAATATATTGAAAGAATTGTCTCAATGTGTGCTGTTGTGCGTCTCTCCCACTACAGTGGCTTCCCTGCTGACCAGACTGACTTAAGTGTTTACTTCAAAACTGGAAAAAAACGCAAAGGCACAAAAAGACACTATTAACACAGTGAATGAGCATGGTTTGCACCGAGGCATAATGCGGATGAGAGAGCGCTAAGAGGAAAGATTGCGCATGTATAACCTACAAAAACAACACTTACAGACAGAAATAGGGAGGACAAGGTATGAATGTGTGAACAGGCTAAGAAAATGAAAGAGAGTTTTATTTTTATTTTTTTGCTCCTAATAGTGAAACATTCTGTGTCCATCAGATTGATTTTGGGGAAAGGAAGGAAATGGGTAAATAATATACAGATGGGGGGTGGGGGGACTGGAGTAATTGGGACTAATGGGACTGGAGGAGGGAGCTGACAGCAGATAGGGTTAGATGCTGCAGGGAGACTTAGGAGGGCTGTCGTAACGATCCAAGCAGCTTTGCACACAGCCATCTTGGTATTATGACTTTACCATACAAGCTATCTTCCAAGCAACCCCCATCCCCTGTCATATCTACCCCCCCTCCCCCTCCCCCTCCCCCCGATCCCACCATCCCACCATCCCACCACCACCACTGCGCCCCACTTCCCCATCCCACTTCCCTCCCTTTAAAGCAATCTGCACCGTATTACAAGCAACAAATGGAGAAAGATATTTTAATCAAAAGGAGATGTCCTAGAAGGGAAGTTAAAAGTATGTATTATATATCTGAAACTTGAAAATTCTGTTATTAATTTTAATGCCTGTTAAATATCTTAAAGATGTATTTTACTTATCAAACAGAGCAGCCTACAGAGGGGAAATGTTATAAAGAGCCAAAATTTATTTCATATCCACAGACTTTCCTGATTGTCACAGCCTTTTGAACACCCTTCTCTCCATGCCTTTGACATGGTCCTCTGAAGACTTCAAATACACGGGTTGGAATGAATGAATAGTTCAAATCAGTAATAGGGTTTAAAAGGGGGTTAGATTTACTTCACCTCGCTCCTTTTCATCCAGCCAGAGCCACAGACATGCAGTCGGTCCTGCATTGACTTGTTCTCCAAAACCGGTCCTGTGGTCCTGCCTGCCATCTCTCGCCTTTCCAACATGAGATTGTTGTGTATAAAAAAAAGGGGCAAGACTGTGATATATTATTCATACACATTTCATCCTCAATTTCAGAAATTGCAGAAGAATTAAGGTGCGAGGATTCACCATGTGTGAAAGCGTAAGCAAGTATTAAAGTAGCTCCAAAGAGTCTGAGGTACACAGGGAAGGAAGGGAAGTGAGGGACGGGAGAAGGCGAATGAAAAACAGCGCTGGTTAAGTTAGAGAGTGCTGCATGGAACGGAAAGCCCCGGCAGCAATCTGCTAGCACTTAGAGTGAAAGCAGCCCCGGGGTCACTATCTAATGCCAAAGACTTAGACACAGACAATTTCAGCCACTTGAAATTGTTAAACAAATAACAGTTGTTTATAAAGAACTGGAAAGGTACGTTCCTCCTCCTTTTCTCTGCATTCTTTCTCCACGCGTCTTGTACGTTTTTCCCTCATTTTCTCCCCGCTTTCTTTCTCCCTGGGTCTTTTGGAGCGGAGCTGGCATAACTTCTCCTGGAGTGTGTTCTTGTCTTCTCTCTCTGTGCTGGGTTGGCAAGCCGAGGCTGAGATAGATGGATGGACTTGGCAGGCGCACATAGCCAGCCTGGTAATGTGAGAAAATCGTGTGCCAATACAGGGACGGTACAGATGGACATGACATGTTGCTGTTTTCTGTTTTTGTCTAATATTTCTATATTCTTTCCATCTCTATCTTTCCGCGTGTGTTTAAACACACACTCTGATGGCTCTCAGAGGGGTCTTCGCTCATAGGCTGAGAGCTGGCCATTAGGGTATATGTTCAAAGGACAAATCATCAACGGCTAATTAACAATTATTAACTGTACTGCTGCGAAAGAAGACAAATTATCATAAATTACTGCCTAATTAAAATGTGATTGCTGGCTCAATAGTTATAAATCATTAATTTTTAACACCCTTATCACATGCGGACGGAACCAATTCAACAAAAGGTCTATTAGACAGAAATGAATTCGCTGGTTTCTTTCAACACACACCCCACTTCCTGCTCCTCTCTCCCACTGCAGTCATTACCGGTAATTACTCTACGTAACACATTGGCTTTATCCATAGATATTAAAGAACAATTAAACCACACTGTAATTGCATTAAGTGAAGTCTTGTGTAGTGGCTACCCAATCTTAAACTATATGCTGTTTGTGCATATTGATGTGACCTGACAAGTAAAGTCTCTGAAACGTACACACAACCTCAGTAAACAGTAGGGATATCTTGACAAGCTGAACTGATTATTTGATGAATACTTTGGTATCCACATTAACAACATTATCTCTGTTTTAATGAAATTAAGTTGCCATGTTCATCGAAAATATATATTTTTGCTGATTATAAAGCATCATTTGTGTCAGCATCCTCCATGTGCAGCCCTAATCTCTCTCCCGAAAGCCCCGACATCCTCTCCACATATGGGGTTGTGTATTTGTTCTCCCATGGCTCCTGTTTGTAGGATTTTTCTGTCTATTTTCCTTTGCCTTCGATCCTTCCTCCTCTCTCTAACAAGCTAGCTCTGGGCCCGTCGGGGTGAGCAGAGGTGAGGTTGCGGGGGGAGAGGAGCATTGTTTAGAGCTGTTTCCGACTGACATGCAGGTAAACGGGTAAATGTGCACTCTCATCCATATTCCAGCAACCCGGGCAGAGGCGTTTGGCCGGAGCGTGGCGGGGGCTAGGATATGAAATATTAAAAGGATAAAGTTGAAGGTGGATTATCCGGAGGGCCCCTGGACAGTTAACCGGCTCTTTGTGTGGATGTGTCTTCACCGCCTGTATCCCCACCTGGCCTCCACCTCACCGAGAGACCTGGGGATTTCAGCGAGCCCCGCATTGTGCACTTCAGCCAAGGTCAGCGCACAGTACGCTAAGTTAGTATCAGACTGCGCCCTGTGATCAGCTCTTACCATCCTAGAGCACCACCGATGATGGACCATGTTCACAGCTCACAAACAAATCAATAACGCTGTGGATTGCACACGTGGAGGAAAACGGCAGAATGAAAGTGAGCTGGAGAAGATGTAAAAGAGTGAAGGATGGAGCTCTTGCCCGTTTTTCTTGCCCGGCCTCAGTTGGCAGAGTAAAGCCCGTCCTGCTGTTTGGCTGGGAGTGCGCCAAGCAGGGACTCAGATATATCAGATTTCAATTAACCACAGTTCATGAGGGCCATCCGCAGAGGTGACATGCCCCTCACACTCTCCATCCCCTGCTTAGTTGCAGCCCCAGGGAGCAGGTAATGAGATGGCTTTCTATCTGGCTCTCCATCTCCTCTCTCCTTCAGGGGGGCGCCTGGTGCTCAGCGCCAAAGGGGCCTGTTGACACCTAGGGCAGGTGCTTGGCCCATTTGGTTCTGGCCTACAGCCTCCAAGCATGTTTGGCTAGCGCTGGCCACACAGTTTGCCCCTCTGGACTGCTCTAGGGGGGTAGATAATGAATAGTGTGAAAGTGTGAGAGAGCAAGTGTGTGTGTGTGTGCTTGAATTATAAATAGGTAATGAATATAAAAATATTTGTAACATTTTGTATATGGGCATAACCACTTTCATAGGCTTCTTTTAATGATGTTTGTGTAAAATGTTCGGTTAAATCTCATTACAGAGCATCAGGTGCGGACTGGACGAGAGCAGAGGATTCCTCGGGTCACATTTATCACAGGCAAAGACAAGTGAGCGAGGCCTCCGAGCCGTTAGTTCACTGCTCAATCACTTAAGCCTAATTTGTATTCTGACACACTCACAGAAAAAGAAAACAAATAGAGGTGCAAAAAAATGACAGACCATCCCTCAAAAAAAAAACACAAGAGAGGGGCTCCAGGAGGCTCCAGCAGGAATTCTTTAACCATGCAGCAGTAAATTCTCATGAGCACATAGTGACTAAGTGTTACCTGCTGTTGGCCGGGAGATGCTGGATGCTCGGGGGCCTGCGGAGACGTCCCTCCCAATCGCCCAGTGGGATGTGAAGGGATGAGCCTGACACCTTCTTCTCCACCGGGGCCGGGGCCAGGGAATTTCCAGACCAAGCCCTCCTAGCCTGGGAAGAGGAGCGCTAGGGTGAGACAGAGAGAGAGAGAGAGAGAGAGAGAGAGAGAGAGAGGACAAGAACCAGAGGCCAAAACAGCTAGAGTAAATCCAATCCCAAAAAAAAAGTAATTCCAGAGTAATGCTGACGAAAATGTGCCTGTCTTTTCCTGTCTTTAGACTCCATTGTAGTGCCTATTATGTTGTTGATGCTTTGAGTCAGTATCAGGTTTTGTTTGAACTAGAATTTTGCCTAGTGAGGAAAAAGACGTGCCCCAGTATTTCCACAGTGTGCCAGCAACATTCATAACCGGAGCGGGGCAGAGAGTTGGGAAGATGCAGAGAACTGGTGCAACAGTGCATCCGTCACCAAGAGGAATGGTGGTGTCATCACCAACTGTGGTGTGGAATCACAGGCAGTCGCTCTAAGATACACTTCTTTATGGAGGCACTTTTTACATTCTGCTGAGTAGCCCTGGAAAAATAAAAGCTAAATCTTAGCTGTCACCATCACCCTTTGCTGCACTATAACATTGTCCTGTGGATGGGCTCTCCTATAATGTAGCAAACAGGAAACAGAGAAATTCCACACATTCGCCGATGCAGCATGTATCATGTAAGAAAAATGGAAAGGCTGTCTGTGTGTTTATATGTTTGTGTGTGAGTGTGTGTGTGTGAGTGTGTGAGTGTGTGTGTGAGAGTGTGTGTTGGAGCATAATAGGGATGAGAGGGTCTCGGGGTGGCTGCACAGCAGCCGTTTCAGAAAATCAAATGGCTGAACAGTCAGTAATGAGGCAGACAACAGAGACTCAGCCAGACCCAGAAGATTTGAAGGGCAGACGGAGGAGAGAAGGGGGGGAGCTGAATGGGATGACAAAGGGGGGAGAAAATTATTGAATTAGTGAGACAGTAATAGCACAGAGAAGTGAGTGTGAGCGTGCAACAGAGGGGCGAGAGCAAAGCAGGTTTATGACCCAAAGTGTGAAATAATGGAAAACAATGGCTGAAGTAACGCAGAGAAAAAGATGCAGAGGATTGAAGGGGAAAGGGAAGGTATGCATTTGCATTATTTATCAGAGGAGGAGGTGAAAAAGGGGATGCTGGCTGGATGAAAGGAGAGGAGAGGAGAGGAGAGGAGAGGAGAGGAGAGGAGAGGAGAGGAGAGAGGAGAGCTGTAGGTGACATGGATTTGTGGCTCATTACCATGCTGTTGATCCTCTCTGTGCCACAACACATCCACCATGTTTCAAGGCTCACACACACTGACACACACGCAAGCACACACACACACACACACACACACACACACACACACACACACACAGCCATTAAAGTTATTACACTGACAATGCAACATTGGATACATGTGATAAATCAGATTGTTACGGTATAACAGTGTAAGAGTGTGGAGGCCGGAGCAGAGAGAAGCTGCTGCTGGTGGTATTGTGATACTTCCTGTTTTCCATCTCCCAGGGAGCCGGGGCTCTCTGGTATTCCTGGAAGGTGGTGATGCAGTGTCGGATTGTCGCTTCCTCTGATCTGCAGTCACACAGCGGATTCCCAGGGAGCGTGTCACCGAGGGCGGGGGGGGGGGGAGAGAGAGAGAGAGAGAGAGAGGGGGGCTCAAATGCTCTGCTCGTTACTCTAAACGCTGCCTAATTAATAATGTATCAGAGAGGACGCGCTGAGACACGGCAGGGCTCCTCTGCTTGTCACAAGCACTCATGCACACGCACACACACACATACAAACACACACACACACACACACATAGTCTGGAAGAGACTGATCAAGCCCCCACCCACCCACCCAACAGAAGCCCCTACCCAAAGCTCCTCTCAAAATTCACACATAGAAACAGAGAGAGACAGAGAGACAGAAATACACACCCTGCTCCAGGAACACATGCATATAGTCAATTGTTGACGAATCCTCCATCCTCAAGCCCCGTACGTACAGACGTACATATATACATACATACATGCATACATACATGTATACGACACACGCACGGTGACAAACGGGAACGCCGCATAACTCGATTCATTTGGGCTTTGTTTCCGCCGCATGAATTTTCATGAGTGAAATTTTATGGTAAACTGGGGTGGTGCAGGGAGGGGCGGGGGTGGTGATGGGGGTTCATTCCTCTAGACTCTAACACCCTCTCTAACACCCCCTGACACACACACACACACACACACACCATGGTCCCTGGAGAGAGATGACAGGTGACACTGCTGGTGTTGAGGTAATGGCTCCTCCTGTCCAGTTGTGTCTCTCTGTTCTGCACTTCACAAACAACGCAAGGCCTTCAAATAAATAACCGTACAAGTCCGTATCAAGTTTTCAGATGTGTTTTTTTTATTTTCTAATCTTATTACTTAGAGGCTGTCAGGTCAACTGTCATGTGCATTCATTGTTGAAGACACTCGAGGTTGTGTACTTTCAGCTGACGCTCCCATGGTACTTTGTCTGTCGGCTTCAAATAAAAACAAAGCCAGATCGGATAAGTGGAGTGATGGCTGTAGGCGTTATGGTTGGTTTCTATGTAGGAACACATATACAACCAGTATGCTCCACAACCAGTGTTGCACACCCATAATCTGTCGAGAGTTGATCAATAACATTATATTGTTAGTCTGATAAACATCCGCCGCTTTTTCTTCTCCCTCCTCCTCTCCCTCTCACTTTTTCGCCCCTTTTCCCTCTCTCTACCTCACGTTTGATTTATTTGTTTCTTTGTTTGTGTTTGTCATATGGAGAGATGTAAATTTAGCCACCCCAAGGGAGCGCATCCTCACTAGTGACACAAAAAAGACTGGAAAAAAAATCAGAATAACATAAACCGCAAAAAGTGAGAGGGGGTGGGAGGAAAAAGTAAAGGAGGGATTGCGGTTTGAGAGATAGGGGGAAAAACAGAGAACAAGAGAGGGAGGTTTGAGATGCATAGGACTCTGTAAACAGTCGACGCGGGGGCTGGAAAATTAACGCTGCATAAATTGTGCGAAACATGTCCTATTTTCTCTCTCTTTTTTCCTCTGCTCCCTCTTTTAAAAGGGTTCAGGATGCGGGGCTGTCAGATGAACGCCAGACAGGCATTTTCCTACTTCGTTTGATCCTGCTTCTTCTTTTTAAAAAACACTTCCCAATGACAGAGGGGAGGCAGAAAGCAGGTCGCAGTGTGTGTGTGTGAGGTGCGCCGGTGGTGAGCGTGAGGGGAGCGGGAGAGACGAGCAGACAGGAGACACATGTAGACAGACTTTCACAGTTATCACATCCTCATTGACACTGCCTTTTGCGGTCCCTCGCAACCATCACCTCTCGTTCTGGGGGTGGGGGGGGGCTGCGGCTGATAAGTGTGTCAGCACCACGCCACGTCTGAGAGGTGTGTGTAGGTGTTATGGACAGAGACGCACCGTATAGCTCAGTAAGTTTACATAGCTCATCCAATGAACATAGAGCATGTACGGATCCAATACACCGAGTTATTGTTGAAGAAATCACTCTAAATCATTTTAGCAGGTCGCTGGAGTGGAGTGTTTAATAGTATACTAGTATACTAAACAGTAAAAGTATACTAGTATACAAGTATACTAAGTATACTTAAATAGTATTAAATAGTATACAGAATTTCCCCTAGGGGATCAATAAAGTGCATCTTAAACGGCTAGCTTAGAGACAGAGTGGGTCTGAGAAAGTAAGCTACACACAGAATAATGGAATGGGAAAGTCATTTATACAGAGGATCAAATGGTTGCAGTCAACTGGTATGCAAACTAAGTTGTAGTAGCAATAGGGAGAGTTTCAGGTTGCTCTGCAGTCAAGTAACAGTTTACAGTGCCAAAGAGTGTAGTGAAATCAAGGTGATAGAATCATAAATTGATGGGATGCTGCTCTCAGACAGTATAATTATCTGCAGTTACAATAGGTTAGGAAAAGCAAAAGGACAGTATGCTTATTCTCAAGGTGTCTCTGATGGTGCCTCATTGTCTCCGGATAGTTCTGAGGTCGTTTGCTTCTTCATCAATGCTGTTTTCCATCTTCATCATTATACTGCATTGACTCTCCAGGGAATGGAAATTGATAGGAATGAATGGCGCCTTGCTCCATTTTACATGCCGGGTGCCTAGGTTCCGTGTGAGGTGTTAAAGTAATGTAATCGCTACAGGGAATGATGCATGGAGGTTTTTCAGCGTATAAACGTCACGCAACTCTTTTCCTTCTGCCCTCTTGCATGAAATCTATTGTACTCTAAGGCCATCCTGACCAAAACAATAATCATAACTTCTCTCTTCCTCCTGCTGCCATCGCCTTCACCCGTTGTGTCAAACTACATCTGCCTCCGCCTTCTTCACCAGCTAATGAATTCCAAACAGAGAGAAAAAAGGAGGGCATCTCTCGTTTCTCTCTCTCTCTCTCTCTTCCTCTCTCGATCACAACAACACCATTTCCATTTATAATTTCAATTGTTAATTTGCATGAGAAAAATTAGTCGGGTGACATGCATGATGTTTTTTTTTCCCCGTTTTTCTTTTCTGCTTAATTTTCCCACTAATTATAAGCAGCAATGGCACATTATTTACATAAATAATTGTTGTTCCTTCTGTTCACTCATATTTTCCTCCTTTCTTTCTTTGTCAGAGTTGTTTTGGCATTTGTCGTCCATAGGGGCAATTCTCCTCTGAGAACATTTTCACAGCTCTCCTGACTGAAATATCTTGGATCTTGAGTGTTTTCGCTTGATGTTTGTTGTGGTGTTTTGCTGTCCTTTGTTCAATAAATAGATTCATCCTACATTTTACTTCCCCTCGAAACTTCTAAACTCTCATAAATAAATATGTCAATTGTGAACACTTTTTCTGCTATTTTTACCTCAAGACAACATCCTTCTTCACTTCTCCATCAATGAGCTTTACAGAGCAGGTTATGGTATAAGGGATCAAACACAGACCTTGGATGTAAGCTGGAGTCAAGCTATTTTTTGTTTGTTTATCGTTGCTCTTTTGTTATTGCTGGTACTGTTCCTGGGAGTGTATTAAGGACGGGTTGCGGCTAGGGAGCAGGATTATGCCTTGTGTGTATCACAGGTGGTGCTGTAAACTGGCCCCCTGCTGTTAAGGGAGCTTTCACAGTTCATAAAGAACAGAACAACCAAGCAATCAGGCCTGTTATGAGGACTGCATTTCACATGTAATGCACTCTGCAACATAAAACCCCATAATTGATATGGATGTAAAGACGGTTCACAGCGAGTCAATTAATTCCGCCAAAATGTTTCCTTTTCCCTCTAGTTGGAGTTGCAAAACCCGCTACAGTCTTTCCATCCAGGTCTAGGTGAACAATAGATTATTAATTTAGGGTGATAAGCACTTTTTTTTTTACATTAGTGTATACTCAGCAACTTCTGTAGCTATAGGTGAAAATAATCTACACAAAATGGTCAGATTGAAGATTTCTTTTGATATACTTATTCCAATACTTCTGAACTCTATTTTGTTCCAGTTTTTTTAAACTCAAAAGAAATGTTTTCAATCTGCTCGTGTCGATTGGATTGGATTGCTATATTTTCCCCAAAAGTGTCTCTCTGTGGGGCTTTTCATCATCAGCAGTATTGCGCAATGCATGAGATAATTCTATGAATGACACGACTAAGAGGACAAATTCAAACCCCAAAAATGTATTCATGCAAGACTGTTTATCATTTTGGGATTGTGTGCGATTTACACAATAAATTAGCTTTCGTCTTTTCTCCCACTTTAAGTAAACAGTTCAACTGGTAAGTGTACTACAGGGTATTAACTGGAATGAATGACAGTCACCACACACACAACTGATGAATCCCATAATTCTTTCTACCATAGACTTTAATTTTGGTCTTTCCCTCCCTGCTCTCAGCCCTTTGCTGAGGCCTGGTGTGTGAGCCCGGTTTGTTCTCGGTAACAAGGGGAGGGAGAAGTCACTGGGAATGGGGAGAGAGGGCTGCATGTGGGGTACACACTTTTAATTGAGGGGAAGAAAATGTGCATCAGTAGTGTTGCGAGGGGTGGAGGGCGATCTTCAGAGGCCAATTAATTTGGAATACAAAGCAGCGGTGCAATCTGCTCAGGTTTCTGTCCGGGTGCATGGCTCGCTCACATCGGCCCTGTCTCTGAGGCATCGCAGATCAAATTAATTTAAACACTTTCCCCTCTCATCCTCCCCCACCTCCCTACTACACACTCTCCCACCGTACCTACCCCCTCTGTGTGTGTGTGTGTGTGTGTGTGTGTGTGTGTGTGCATGCCCACATTCATTATTGCAACTCTGAACTCGCTCGAAAAAAAAACTCTCCCTACAGCACAAATTCACACCATTATCCCACACACACTCTCCAAACACACACACACACACACACTCTCTCCCTGCCTGCTTCTCACAGAGCAACCCACAGAGAGGACTCTCTCAACTCTCCTTCAGTCTGCCAAAAATAGCAAGACTTTCCTCCTCAGACTACTGTCTGTGTGCCCAGCAGAGACTCGCACAAAAATGGCCAAAGCTCAGCCACCCATTCCTGGATTTGGTCCACCAGCTCTCTGTAGAAACACACACAGGGAATTGGGGGTAGTTGCGGGATAGTGATGCAGTCAGTCACTTTATATCAACTATAGCATTAAAAAGTTCCTAATGCTTTTATAGTGTGTTGACAGCAGATCCTGGGACAGGCCAAATATACAGAAGCTGACATGACAGGTTAATGAAAACACAAAATAAATTGGATTTGGTTCACTGATGATCTAAAAATATGCACATCAGATGAGAATCTACAAGCAAGTGATTGTTTATTTCCACATTTAAAATAGTGTGTATCTATAGGACTGTACAGGATACCAGCCACACCATTTTTTTTTTATTTAACCTTTATTTAACCAGGAAGTCCCTTGAGATTAAAATCTCTTTTTCGAGGGAGACCTGGCCAAGATAGCACACCATTACAAGGTTACAAAGATTATAAAACCATCAGACAGGACACTTGTGAAGACCAAGGGCCCAGAGAGGAGAGAAAGGAAGAAATAAAGGAGAACGAAAGAGAGCAACACCAGATCACACCGACCAGCCAAAAAGAAATTATCTAATGGACGTCTTCCTCCTGTGCTCAGTGTTTATGGAGGTTTACCATACTAGTAGTTATAGCAACAGCCTCAACTAGACTGTTAAACAGACCTTCCCAAACCACAAACTCGTGATGGAAGCTGCACGCTCATGAGGTCTGCACTCCGAGGGGAAAAGGATGAAGATTTGAACCAGAATGGAATGAAAAGGAAAACCGTGATATATGTCTCTATTGATGAAGGCCCGAGTCAAAGCAGAGAGATAAGGAGCGCTTACAAAGAGGAGAAACCTAATTGTGGAGGAGAGAGACGGTTGCTGGATGGAGCTCCTCTGTGAGATGGTTAATTTATAAGATTGGTGGCGGGAGTAACGTGACAGGCCGAGTAATGGCAAGGAGTAGTTTCAAAGATTCCTTTGTCTCTCCGATTGTGCATCCATTCACGTCACTCAATTCCCTCCTCTATCTCCTTGTTTCTCACTCTCTCTTCCTGTCCGTTTCTCTCTTCTCCTTGGTGGACATGCTACCTTTATATCCTGCTCTCCGCTCCTCTCTCCACCCCTTGCAGAGGTGATCAATCTTAATCATGGTGCGAATGAAATATTTGCCTTGGCTCAGGCGGGGAGCATCTCTGGGCCGGGCTGACTCCTGTCCTGTTTACATTGTAAACCCGGGAGGTCCTTTACCTCAGGAAACCTGACAAACCCGGGTCGGAGTGAGAGACACTCTGCTGTTAGTGTTTTAGAAAATGATAGACATTATGATTCTGTTACACTTTCTGTTTTTATTTTCTATTTAACCTCCATTTTAATTCAGGGTAAATCCGACAACAAATCCTCTGTCTCCCTCTCTTCCTTCCATCTTTGTCCGTCTCTCTCACTCACCCTTGCTCTCTCTCTCTCTCTCGCTCGCTCGCTCACTCACTCTCCCTCCCTCTTCCTTCCACCCCTTTCTATCTCTAGCTCATTGGCAATGCAGGGAGCGTAGCTGCAGCCATAGACCTCTGCGTGGAAACACCCAGCAGACAAGAAAAATGACGGCCAGCGCAATCTCATTTTCTGAGGGGCTGCAAGTCAGGCAGGAAATGGCTATTATTCCATCGACACTGTCGGTATTAAGTTATTTCCTTCTCTAAATACGAGAATGTTCATGAATATCTATTGAGTTCCAGGTGCGAGCGCTGGGGGTTTTGTCGCCACACACTCGGATGATTGCGGCCCTATATTCCGCCTGCTGCACCCTCACTTCTGAGATTGAAGTGAAAGACAATGGTAGTGGAAATTGGCTAATAAATCCAGAGGAGGTAAAGGCCTGCTTGAGCAATACTGCCAGCTCATGCATGCTTTTTCAGAAGAATAAAACCCCCGAGCTTTTCTCAACCTTATGCTTTTCTAAAAGGAGGTGACCTGGCTAACTGACTGAATTTCCCTCGCCAGGCCCAGGCAATGCTCTTAACAGCTTTGCTTATGTTGGTAGGAATTGAATATTGCGGTGTGGTCAAAGGGATGCCACACCATATCTGCGCGCACGCAGCACCTATAATTCAGCCGAATGAGATCATACATTTCTGTCACTAAGCATGGCACCAACAGTGAGACAAAGAGCGCAGCGGGAGAAAGAGAAGGAGCTCATGACAAAACTAAGGGCAATTTGCATTTGTTCCGCATGTGCTTCTCTCATTCCACTGTTGGCTGTGAGCTTTGTTTATCGTGAATCAGAGCCATATAGCTGCCAGTCATAAGCAGAGCAGGGAGGTGAAAGTGGGAGGAGAAGGAGGGCAGGAGAGCAAAGAGCTGGGAAGGCTGTGGGATGATGACCGGGAGCCAATCTAGGATTTGAGTGGCCAGTTACTTCCCACTGCACAGCGACACAGGAGGCAGCCGGCAGGAAAAAGGGGTGCAGAGCTCTGCTTACATGTGTCCAGTCAGAGGCAGTCCATCGTGGAGAAGAAACGGCCGCAGAATTGATTGAAGGTGTCGGACCATAAATGAAGTTATTGATTTTGGGGTCAGAGACGCAGGATGAGGTCTTGAAATAAATTGAAATAAACATATCAATACATCAAGTATATTACACCCCCAGCACACATACACATTTTCACAGATATATTATAAACCTTGTTTAGCCTAATAGATAGTTGATTAATGCACACGCAATGACTTTATATAGATGACTGGATGCAATAAACAAACTGGGGAGTAATTTCTGGTTATGGCTGTTTTAAACATCTGTTTTTGTCTCGAACATTAAATGCCTGCTAATTGAGGTGAATTAAGGATTCCTGATTATGCAGAAGAGATGATATTTATATCTCTCTCCAGTATCCACAATGATAAAGGCAATATAATGCAGCATGTGCTTCATACAGTTGTTATGATCATTATTATTATTATTCTTTTCTATTTCAAAGTGATTAAGTCTAGTGAGCTGATGTATGTTGAAGAACAAGACTTATTGTATTAATTTATCCATAGAGAAGCAATCACCCTGTGCTGTCCTCGCTGAGGAGATTTCAAAATTAATTTTAAAACGCAAATTTGAGAATGAAAAGGATTTAATAAACAGCGAGTGTGAGTGATATGAGTCATTTTTGCAATTTGAAAATCAATCTCATCTGCATAATAAAAGAATAAAGAGAGCACTATAAAGTGAGCACTCAGGAAAGGTTAAAGCGCTTCCAATTTATGGGTCAGAGGGAGACGCTTAGCTGGGAGAGGGGGAGAAATTACTTGGCTGGGAGACCAACAGAATCTCAATGTAAAGACATGGCAGCCAATTAAGAGAAAGGTCAGACCATAAAAGAGGGAGCAGCACAGGAAAGGCTCTGCACACATGGCAATGGCATCTCCTCCTTTTTAACTATCTCACACTCCACAATCTATCTCCTGGTCACAAAATGTCTTTATGTCTTTTATAATGACAATTTGTTTTATGAACCACGTTTCATAGATTATTATTCAGATGAATAAAAGTTTATGCCCAGCTGCAGGGAAATCGGTAGCCTAATCATGTTCAACAAGCATTACTGTATATCTGTATATTGAATTCCTGGAGGAAACTTTGTACTCTGAGTAGGAATCAAATCAACATGCTGTACACAAAAGGACTATAAACATGTTGTCACCCTGATCTATAACGCATATCCAACCCATAACTGTCAAGCATATTTTGGAATGATAAAATCCCTGCTGATCTGCACAATGATCACCCATTGTAAGGTTTCTTTAAAATACTTATGTGTCAGGAGTACAGTACAGCATTACAAGAGAGATAGCTGGAAAAAGGGATATTAGAATTTTGCCCCATCCAAAATCAATGTAACCTTGCTGTCAGATCAAAGGTAGCCTATCTCTTTAATTTTTGTGATCAATTTTTCATTGCAATTTTAAAGAATACTCTACCTCTACCTTCCTCCGACATACACCTTCCCCCTGTGACCCCCTCACCTCAGCCCCCCTTCCCCCGCCATATCATCTCCCTTAAAAGGGAAAAACAAGGGGAAATTTACAGTAAATGAAAGAAAAAGTGGTAATGTGCGAAATGCTCATGTTATTTTTTACTTTGGCAGCATCTTTGGTGCTAAGTGAATATGCTGTGGTGTTTCTGCACTGCTCTTCCCAGAGATCACCTGTCAATCAAACAGCGTTAACGTCTTTTTCCTTGGATTTTGTTTCATAAACATAAAGCGCATCACTTTCTGTGCGCCAGAGAATTTTCCCGGGGAAAGACCGACCCAATCTGGGGATTTAGAACAGCAAACATAAAAACATCCCAGCCACAGAAGACTCTGTCTTTATTATTAAGGACTGATAATGTTATTCATTCAGTGACAGTGACACAAGAAAAAAAAGTGGCCACTGTGATGATCGCAACTACAGCGGTTTGGATTTACTTTTCCTTCACAAATTTGCTCCACCATAGTCCTGCAAATCGCCAGCAAACACCTAAACATGCACAGAAAACCCAACCAGATATACATGTGCACGCATGTGAACACACACACACACACACACACACAAGATGATTTAAGATGCTGAACTTGTTGAGGTTAAATGTCACTTGGAAATTTTGTCCTGGATATTGGGAAAGGCTTGTGGAAATATAAGTGATATTTATTCTCTCTCTCTTTCTTCTGGTGCACTCTCTCTCCTTTCTCTCATATATGTTCACGGTCATATCTACATGCATGTATGTGTATTTGTGTGTTGTTCTTACTTCACCTCCACATGTACACAGGTGTAATTCAGAGCGCATGCCACCGTCTTCCTCCTCCAGGAGCTCGAGGCCGGCCTCCCGGCTCGGCCCGTCTCTCTTCTAAACCCGCAGCGACAGCGTGAGGTCACACCGCAAGATCTGCCCGGCAGGAAGTGAGATCATGGCGGCTGTGAAACACTCTCACTTTAACAGGCTTCAGGTTCCTCCCCCCCAGCTCCCCCGGACACGGCCTGAGCCTTCGCCTTAGGACCAGTCAACCATGGACTCCGTTCCCTGCCTCATTTGCCGAATATAGTTCCTGCTTTGTGTGAGTGGTGGTAGGTGGGGGTGGAGGAGTTGTCAGGTCCAGCTAGGTTCAGAATGGAAGGAGCGCATTGAGGAAATACTACCACAGGGAGTGTATGTGCTCTAAAGGATGGGAACCTTTTGGGGTCCCAGATTACATTTGCCAAGGTAATGAGACAGAACAAAAGCTGTCTAACATCAAGCTGTTCAGATGTATTCTTCATGTACTTAACATCACTTTTACAGATGTTCTCGCCCAGAGGCTGAGAGCTGATAGTGCTTTGCTGTGATTATATGTGCAGCTCATGAGAGACCTGGGAAAATGTGACATTTATGAAGTTTGCATCCAAAATGAGAATTCCACTATCTGAAAAAACAAATGGACCCCTGCTCTTAAAGCGAAAAATTAAAGAGAGCACAAAATTAAAACACAATAAGATATTTTTTTTTACTTGTATCTTATATTTTGGAGATAGGAGATGATGAATTTCAGGTAACAATTTCTTTTCCCCAACATAGATTTTGGAAAATACATATTATTGCTTGGTGTCAACAGCTTTGCCTAAAAGTTATTTATTATTCATCTTTTAGCGCGACACTGCAGGTGACACCCGTACATGGGGACGGTGACACCTTGCCCCGTCCTCGCCTGCCACCCCATTCTGCGCAGCTGGCCAGGCACATGGGCATGGGAGCGTGGCATGAGGAATGACATGTGTAATGGGAAGTGGCGTGACAATTAGGGTGCTTATGTGGTACTGGAGGTGGGCTTGGTGTGGAAGGGCAGCCAAGATCCCAGCAATGCTAAAAACTGGCATGTTAGGTTGAGAACACACAACAAAAGACTTTTCTGTTAAAGTATAAGGCTGGTGTTTTTTAATGCATTGCTTACTGTCAACAAATCCTATGAAAATGACAAAATCAACAATGCGTTTGCTCTACTCCCGTTAATTTCTGACTTCCCACGTACCGTTTTTAAGCCATCAACCCGGAAGCCATTGACTCCAATTGTAAGCTAAAAACATCTCACAAAGACATAGTTTCAATTTTAAAAATCGCTAACTGTTACCACGAAAATTCAAGCTATTGTAGTTATTACCAAATCAAATTCAAATGGGATCAAATTTTGTATTACATCGGGGACTATTTTCGGTCCTACGGAACTACTTTCCTGAGATTGCAAACGTGTTTAGGAAAAAGTCGGCCGGCCCAGTGCATCACGATGATGAAATATGTTGCCCAGAGCAGCAGCATGGCTCTTTGACGTGTTTTTAATTGTTTTTTTTAATACAGTGGAGTTCTATGGCTGCTGGGACATGGCTTCATTGGGAACCGGCTACATGGACGAGACTTGTTGGCAAAACAAAATCATTGCTGATTTTGTTATTTTCATAGGATTTGTTGACAGTAAGCAATGCATTAAAAAACACCAGCCTTATCCTTACAAAACACTTGCAGCACTTCTTACGTTCTGCGATAGCAACTGAACTGATGTTTTACATTTAGATTATATTTTCAACATAAAAAACAATGGTTTGATCTACTATATGCCAGATTTAACACTGAAACAACAATCATGTGTGTTCAAACCCACATCACTAACACAGAATTAAAACTGTATTGCAGATGTTGGAGCTAATTAAGTTTATGTTTAAGTTAAAAGTTTAATAAAGGAAGCAATGTGGATTTTGTTATTCCACATGTGCTTCCTCAAACATTTGTTTGAGGAACCTTAACATTTAATTTACTGATAAAAAGCATGTATGCTTCCACACATTTTTTCAGCAACATGAAGGTAGAATCATAAACTTGAGAGGTGGTTTGCCATGTCAACATTTGAAATTATGTTTTTATCCTAATTTTGCTCATTTTGTATAAGCACTGTATATACAGTACACTATATATAAAGTATGTTTCTATGATGGATTCCTCCCTGTATGATTGTAAAACGCTGAGTCTAAATTTTTAAATTTAAATTCACTCAAATCAGTCAATCAAACAAGTGTTAACGTATTTTTCCTAGGATTTTCTGTTGATGAAGTTTGAGTTTCTGTAGGTGGCGCTCTTTCCTTCATCTGTTCAGTCATGGTGGCTGTTGCTGCTCATGCTAATTACTGCGTTCTTCTCACATCGCTTTCTGTATGCCTGAGGATTTTTCCCGGGAAAGACCTATCAGACACGGGGTGTTAAGAACAGCAAATGTTAACGCTTTCGACTGGGCATATTGTGCGGTAGAAAGTATCAAAATTGACATTAATTTAGATTAAAATGTTGCAGATTATTTATTTAAACATATCACATATTTCACAAAATTAGTCTGGAAAGAATCTAATCTGGAAAGAGTTCACAGCCTTGTCATACTGGGGCCAACTGCCAAACACATTCATAGGGACCTTAGAGGACAAGGGACATAATGAGAATGATGAAGAGATGGAGAGAGGCAAATTGATGCCATATAAAAAAGTTAGAAAGAGCTGAGACCGAAAAATCCAGACATAAAAGATTCTATAAGCTTTTTTTCTCGAAGGTATAACAGTTGATGGTGGCTTTTTGACCTCTGCAAGTCGCTTTCCTTCCTCAACTGCAAAGAAGCATGATCGTGGGAAGTGACAGCACCCTGACACCCTGTCACCTCCCTGCTCCCTCTCTAAGGAGTTCCTCCTCTGTATGTTTCCCCTCTCCGTGCCTCCAGAGCTGATGGGAGGCCAACTGGCACTGTCCTGTCTGGTTCCCCTTTTTGTTTACTCCCCCTCCATTTCTCCTGTTTCTCCTCCTTGTTAGGTTGAAAAGTAGCAGCCATGGATGGTGACATCAGCAGTGTATGATGCATTGTGTATTGTGCATTAGGGTTAGTTTACTTTTGACATCAATAACACTACTGTTTCAGCAACTATTTACATGCTATTTCACAGCTTGTTAAAGGAATTAAAGGAATTCACCAAGTTTTGAGGAGATTGGCCCATTGGTCAACTTACCCATTAAAGACCCTATAGACAACTTTTTTGCTTTAACTTATCATTATGAAGTAAATGATTGCACAGTGTAATAGCTATAGAATAATCACACCATCGGCGTTTAGATTGGTTCACTATAAGCCTCGCTTTCACTATGCAATTCTGTCCGATCTCCCGGGAGAATGAAGGAGGAGGAAGTGCGTCATCCATTGCGCAACCCAAAGAGGAATGGAATAGGTTTTCCCTAAAACCTATTCTAAAACACACAACCTGCCTACTTATTAATACTACCGGATGTTTTACTCTGGCTTTATCATAACACTGAGATCAGGGTTTCTAGTTCAAATTGGGATTCTTATGGTTGTTTCTTGCTTTGGACAGTAGCCAGGCTGCTGGTGGTAGCGTTAGCCATGTTGCTAACGCTACCGCTAGCAGCCAGAAAATGAACCAGGAGCTACAAGGAAGCCAGGACCAGTCAGAAACAAACGTCTATGTTTGTTTCTGGAACAGAAACAAACAAATGATCCATTGTCCGTTTGATAATCTAAACAAAGAACACGTTTTCTTGCAGTGGCCTTTCTAAAATGAGCGGTGGTGAAAGTTACTATATAGTGTTATGATCAAGGAGTTGATAAGCAGACAGATGGTTTGTTCTATTGCACAGAGCTAGGCTCTAACAGAAAGCGATCTGGTTGTCTTTGCGACAGCAGCACAAACACCAATACCACTTGGAAACGCTAGGGGGGGACAACAGGGGGAAAGTTGAAGTGAAGAGAACATGACCACTAAAATCATCATCCAGTGGTAGATCATTCACTACAGCACTGCAAACGCTAACTATTTAGCTACACTATGGTGAGTGATAGTAGGCGACCTGCAGTATCTCAAAAACAACGTGATCTCACACAAATACGTGAAATGAACACAATCTCTAAAACGATCTCTAAATACGTTCCCCTGCAACAAATTTACATACGGGGGCGCCCCAGTGGATCACTGAGTAGAGCACGTACCACAAGGCTTAGTCCTTCCCACAGCGACCTGGGTTCGAGTCCGGCCTGCGGTCATTTGTTACATGTCCTCCTCTCTCTCTCATCCATCCTTACTGTCTCTCTCTCTCGCCCATCCACCATCCCGACTACAACACCCTTACTTGCCACCATATTTCAATGTCACATTACTTCCTGTTTATACGTATAAAAATACGTAAATTTAACACTTTACATTCCACCAACACGTAATTTGCTGTTAACATGTCGTGTTCCATTTCATGTTTTTCTGTGGGATCAGTCTATGATCAACCCACTGCAGATATACTCTCACCGGGCACTTTATTAGGTACACCTAACTGCCAGCTGATCATCTGTTGCTGTAGCCCATTTATCATAAAGGCCAACAGCTTGTGTGTTGTGAGATGTCCATCTGCACATCACTGTTGTAAAGACTGTTATTGGAGCATTTCTGTCCTTTCTGTTAACTTGAACCAGTCCACCCGTTCTGCTCTAACCTCTGATCTCTGTCATTAACAAGCTGCTTTCTCTGTAAACTAGACATACTATAGTGTGAAAATCCCAGGAAGGCAGCAGCTTCTGAGCTGCTGAACCAACAGTCAGACGCTCAAAGTCTCTTAGATCAGACCTTTTTCATTCTAATGTTTGGGCAAACAAAAAACGAAACCACTTCACCTTGTCTGCACGCTTTATATATGGATATGCAGTCACATGATTCGCTGTTTGGAGGAGCAGGCTGTTTGTGTTAACGAGCAGGTGTACCTAAACTGTGAATTTACTGCTTTTTGTTGCTGCTGCTGCTGGACGTAAACCTTGTGTCTGGAAAAACTGTTGACCGGGAATGAAGAAAAGAATACTGATTTTCTCACTGACACCCATGTGTTTTAAAATTGTACAAAATTTTTTTAACAGGGTCATGAAACCACAACACATAAACAACTATGGAGACTTTCAACTTGAGAAAAGTAAAAGAGAAACCCCCAGAGTGCAGCGATACACTATTAGAGAAAACTGATTTGTATAGAATTAATATTCATAATCACCATAATTGTCCTTATCGCCATCATATATGTTTAAACAGAAAATAATTACAAACTAAATGAATAGGATTGAAAGTTCATTGCAAATTAAGCTAAATCATGCATTTCTTTGAATGTAATCAATAAGATAGATTATAAAATCAGTTTGAAAAGTTTGGCTTCATTTTGACTTTGGAATCTGTACAAATATTCTGAAACTATAATTACTAATGGAAGAAATTTCTAAAATTAACAATGATTGATTAATTATTTTATTTTATTAAAGCCGATAGAATTGCCAAACCACATTACTGACTGGTTGTCTGTCTGCTGGTTGGCTGATTGGCTTGCTGACAGGTTGGTGGGTTGGAGTAGAGGAGCCTGTGGTTTTCAGATGGATTACAGGCTGAAGCAGCTGTACGGAGGGAGATAAGTGCCAGCATAGATTGGATGTCCTGCGGAATTAAACATCATTGCTCTTTTTCTTCCTCCTAAAAGCGCCAAAAAATCACTTCAGTCCTTTGCGCTTGGTCACTGTTAGGTCAGTCTGGGTTTCTTGGTCCTGGATGTTTCTCTCCTGAGCAGCTGCTGCTCCTGGATCTGCTGCAGCAGAGCCTTCGCCTCCTTACAGGACTCTTGTTCCAGGAGGATTTTGTTCTCCAGGTCCTTGTCTTGCTGGCTTCTGTCTCCTTCAGGCTGTCCACAGTGAGGAGAAGGGAATTGATAGAGTTGTCCTTCTCTCTCAGCTAGATCTCAGCTTCTCTGGCCTTCTTCACCATCTCCCTTCTCTCTCTGCTGATTTCTTTCTTCAGTGTTGCAGAGAAGGCATGCTGACCGCTGAGGATGGTAGTCATCCGTGCCTTCTCTTCGCCAGCAGACTGGAGTTCGAGCTGAAGGAGGTTGAGCTGATAATCCTTCTCTTCCAGCTGGATCATCCCTGTCATCTCAGCATCTCTGGCCTTCTCCTCCATCTCCTGTCTGCCTCTGCTGTGGTCTTCCAGCATCGCTTCAGAGAAGGCTTCCAGATCGCTGATGGTGGTGGTCATCTCTGTCTTCTCTTTGTCAGCAGACTGTATTTTCAGATGAAGACGTTTCAGCTCAGCATCCTTCTCTTTCAGCTCTCTCATCCTCATCTGCTCATCTTTCTCTTTCTGTTGCTACGCAGCCTCTTCAGTGAGCCGCAGCAGAGCGTTGTCTTCCTTGCAGGACTGTTGTTGCACAAGGATTTTGGCCTCCAGGTCATTCAGCCTGTCCAGGGTGAGGAGAAGGAAATTAAAGGTTTTCCCTTTCTCTTTGAGCTTGATCATTCCTCTGCCTCTCTGGCCTTCATCTCCATCTCCTGTCTGTCTCTGCTGCGGTGTTCCTGCAGCGCTGCAGAGAAGGCGTGCAGGCCGCTGATGGTGGCGGTCATCTCTGCCTTCTCTTTGTCAGCAGACTGGAGTTTGTGACGAAGGAAGTTGAGCTCAGCATCCTTCTTTTTCTGCTGCACCAAGCCAGTTTCTTCAGCCAGCTTCATCCGGCTCTGCAGCTCTTCTCTCTCCTTCCTGTCTTCATTCTCACGGGCAACTTTGGTCTCAAAGGCTCTTACATCCTCCATCCACTGCCTCATCCTCTGCCTCCGACGGTTGAGGGTGTCCACCAGAGAGTTCAGCACGTTGTTCTCTCTGGGTGGTGTCTCATCCCTCAGCTCCGTCTGTGTCTCCATCTCCTGCTTCTCCTTCTCCCTGCTCTGCTGAGAGACGGCCTGGGCTTCCAGAGCAGCGATGGTGGAGGACAGCTGCTGCTTCTCTGCAGTGAGAGAGCCGATGGTCTCATTGAGGGTGAGGATCTGGGTGTTTTTCTCCTGCACCTCTCTCTCCATCTGCTCCCTGTCCTCCAGGGCCTCCACAGTCCATCCCTGCTGGACAGGAGGCTCTGGGTTTCCCCCAGAGTTTTCCTGAGGAAGGAGAGCTTCTCATCCTTCTGCCTCAGCTGTGAGGCCCACCAGACTGCATCAGTCCTCCTTCTCTCCTCTCTTTCCCTGATTCTGTTCCTCAGGGTATGAAGCTCATGGTCTTTGGCGTAGCTGTAGCCTAGATGTTTCACAGCGTTTTGTAATTGTTTTCTCTCTTGTAGGTTGAAAGTTGTTTACCGTTCAAGTGTTGAGAAACACATGAGACAGCTTGCAGAGTTCGACAGAGGATGTCTACAGTTACTCAGAATTTTTTGTAATTTGAGTGTCATATCTTTATTTGTGCCTTCAGTGGTTTCACTGTTGGTGTATGTTTAACTTGAAATGTTATGTTATTGCCCTTAGTGAAGTTATCTTTTCTGTTTTAGTGCTGGCAAAATTCAATTTGCCAGATTTTACTTCCTTGATCCTGAAGGACTCTGCAGGAGTGGATTCAGACATATTTGATGAACTTTTGAAGTCATCTGAGGTGTCTCTCAAGGCCTTCACTGAAGAGAGCAATGGTAAGAAATTGCAGCCTTGTATTTCTCTCTAAGTGAATTGTTTAATGTAGTAATTTATAGCTAATGTAGCTCTGTTATTAATCTTGTAAACTGAATTTTGCACAAGGCTGTGTGTGTTCTTAGAGTTGAGGAGTCGTCTTCTGAGTGCTCATCTTTATCAGAGTGGTTATCCAGAGGGTCATCATCGGGCTCAGAGTCAACAATAATACTTGAATCTACCAAAAAAACAGCTGATTGAAGGACCCACTGACAGCAACATTGCAAGAAATGTAAGTTATCTTTAAACTAGGATTTGACTGACAGGGGTTTTCAAAAATCGATATAATTCCGTTCTTTTTCCCACTGCGTGCCATGCGGCCGGGAGCAGAAAGCTGCAGATTCAGCTCACTCACTCACTCAGGTAGGGTTTGCACAGTGCCTGTGTAACAGGATTGTTAAAAATTGTTGAAGTTCAGTCAAAATTCATTCTAGTATTCATTAATTTATTTTTGCTATTTTTATTTCCTTGGGGAAGTGTTTTCATATCCTGTATTATTTTATGCAAGGCCCTTTTAATTTGTTTTGTTCAAGCGCCCTCACGTGGGGAGTGGTGGTAACCATAGTAACCGGAATCGCTCAGCTCGCCCCTTTTGCCTGCTGACGATTCCAGACTGGTATGTAGTGAAAACAGCTCTGCAGTGTTTCTACATATTAAATTAGAAAACCTTACTCCAGTCTAAAAAGTCTGCATATAAAAGTGCATATAAAGTGACATAAATAGTGTGGCCATGTTTTGTGGCTGTGTTTTTAGTTGCTAAGTTGAATTTTCATGGTGCTATGTCGAGTGAAATCCAGCTAGCTAAAAGTCTGTTAGTCTCTATTAATGGCTAGCTGCTGTACCTCACGCACGGAGCGTGCAACTTATAGGGGCAGGAGCTCAATGTGTCTCAACCACCACTCAACCACATTGATTTCTGTGTTATCTGACAGGTATGTTTATAACTTATATGAGGCATAGTATTTCTGCTCATTATTTTTTATAAGCACTGTGTAAACCTTTGCATAGAGAATTATTTGCTATATAAATATATAAAAATGGGTCCATGGTTGTTTATGTAGTAAACTCAGATGTTACATAGTGTACAATGTACAGTGTACATTTATGAATAAGCTTTCGTTTGTAGCGTGTGTTTTTTTTTAAGTAACAAAACTATATGATCACATCTTGTAAAGACTGTAAAGCCCTTTTAGTCTGCTGAGCATTCCAGACTGGGGCAGGAGCTGAATGTGTCTCAACCACATTGACTGCATTTACATGGACTTGAGTATCCCGGTTATGAGGCTTATCCCGGTTTTGATCATATTCAGGATATGGCGCTTACATGGAACACAGAGAAATCTGGTTATTCATATCCCGTATACATGATAAATACTAGTATCCTGGTTACTGATTACTGCATGCTATTTGCGCAGGCGCCTGTGATGTTTACAACACAAACCGGCAATTTTGAACTCGTTCATCTGATATTCCTCTGTAACCGTTAACCTTAAATTAATTTGACTGTTTTGTTTTGATTTGCTCCACTGTACGTGTTGGCAAACCGGCGTCCTGTAGTCTGTACACTACAGACTTGAATAGGTCAGCATTTCAATGCTTTCTCCCATCTAAACTGCCAAGTATATTTAATACTTTCATCACCGAAAGACAAAATTCCGTTTCCTCATCGCTCCAGAAGTGAGATGCTCTGGTTGCCGTCATTGTTTGTGTTTTTCTGTTACGTCACTTGGCTGAAGCCGCGCCTGCGCAGGTAGTCAGCAGCGGTCAGAAACCGGGATAAGATGTATACATGCAACAGGATGTAAACCTGTTAAACCTCTGTCAGCTGAGAACTGTGAACTTCAAAGGTAGTTTTTTGTCACAAATACGTAAGCTGTGTGTCACTACATGTACAGTTCAGTAAGTTTGTAACAGTTTGAATCTGTTCTTTAGGACTGTACAGTATGGGGGCCATGCTGATCCTTAGAAGCAGAGCAGAATGGGAGGCTATGGTACAGAGGCCTCACTCTAGGGGTCTAGGGTTTTGGCAGCAGAATGTGTTTACATTGTAATTAGGACTTAATTGTCCTAATTAGAATCCCAAACCCTGATTACTCAAAGCCTTGCAACCTGCTGAGCCAAACGACCTGACTCTGCCTCAGTTGTCAACCTAGACATCCTGCATGGTGCTTGTTCCAAGATCATGGCGTAATATTCATATAATTTTCCAAAAGGTTATGATGACTATGAAGGGACTACTCAAAACTGCTCTGGGAGCAATGAGAAAAATGGATTTCCTGGAAGTTTATTCCCTACCCAAGGCATGGGAATGTTAGCAAAGGGAATCATGAAATCATACTGTATGTAGCGGCCTGTATACAGAGGGGAAGCCTTTGTCATACACTGCATCCTACTGCAGTCAAGCATCGATTTTCATTGAGTAGATTTTATGGGATCAATTTTCATACCATTACATATTTCCCTCTCTCTCCCGCCACACCCCACCTGCCCCCTTTTTTTTCCTTTGTCCGACTCAAAAATCAATGTTATGGGCACCTGTCCTGGCCTCTGGGGGGGCAACAAGTGGAACATAAACACACCTGTCTCCCCACCTCCCCCTGCTTCCTGCCCTCACGGGGCCCGCCGGGCAGAAGGCCCCATCAACAGTCCATCTGAGCCCTGTGGCCGGCACTGCCAAGCCCCGGCTCCCAGTAGAGCACACTGGGCTGACACTCCAAAACAGTCTGGGGAGAGCGGGCAGGCTGGCTGCTTGGCTGCGGTGCTGCGGGGAGCGTGGAGCATGTCAAACCGCAGCCAGTCTGTGTGGGGACTCTCCTGGGGCGCCGCACGGCTGGACGGGCCCCACTCTCCCAGGCGCAGGGGCTGAATCGATCCACAGCCAAGTCATGGGAGGCCACCACACATCAATGATAGCAAGGAAGGAATGTAGCAGAATGTGCTCAGTGTCTTTTAACAGTGACTTTGAACATACTATACATCAATGTCACGCTTCCTGTCTTCTGTTTTTTTAGCTTTTTATTCTGTCTTCGTTTTTTTTTATCTCACACTTTTTGTATTGTAAGACTGTTATTTAATGTAGTTTACGGGTGGCTTTTGTGTATGTGTGTGTGTGTGTGTGTGACTCACACACAGCATCAGTAAGATCATTGAGTGCAGTCCACCCCAATAATGTGTGTGAGAATCACAGACCAGAGATGGCCACACTGACCAGCATTTGTTATCGACAGAACATCCCTCTGTGTTTTCTTTTACTGCTTTATATATACGATCACATGGCACTCCATTTCCTCCTCTGCAAAAAGTAAGTAAAAAAAAAAGCATAGGGACAGCCTGCCTTCTGTGTGCTCAGATATGTTGGTTAATTCTGCCTCAGCATTCAGTGTGCCTAGCCCACACCCCTCAACCCATCATTTAATGAACCAAGTCCTCTCACTAATGAGGCTAGCAAAGGACTCGGGGGTCAAGTTCTCTCTCTCCCTCTCGTACACACACACACACACACCTCTACACTATTTTGTCTCGACTCGCGCTCATTTTTGAAGCTCCTTGTGAAAAACACAGTGGTAAAATTTAGAGGCTATGAGTTAATTAGCAAGGACAGGACGGAGTCTCTCCATTAGACTTAAGTTCATTAACCTTCGGCTCCGCCAGGTGATAAAGTCCCTCCTTCATATCACATCACGGTGGGAAATCACACCTTTGTGAACTCTGGAGACACCATCTGCCATTGTACCATTATCTGTTTGCAGACCAAGGATCTAAAAATGCTTTACACGTTGTGATAAAACAGGCAGCGGCGGTCCTCAGGTCTGATTAGCTGAGTCATGTTCTGAAGCTGTTGTGAAAAACCTGATAAACGCACACAGTGACCACATGACAGTCAATTAAGATATTAATGCGCAAACCAGAAATCAACGCTCATACCAGTTTTTATGTGTCGCTTAGTAACCAAGTTGTCTAGCTGCTGTTAAACAACTATATTGCTGGGTAGAACATTATTATTATTATTATTAGTAGTAGTAGTAGTAGTAGTAGTAGTAGTAGTATATTACTATTGCAATTAAATTAACTGTGCTTCATGTCGTACCTATAACAGCTGTAAAGCACAGACTCTTGTGGCTTATTCCCTAAATATCTGATGCTGTGCAGATCATGAGACTACATCTACATAACCAATGAGTATTGGAGGGATTCTGTCTTGACATGAGAATACTTTTGTGTTTTGAAATAGATTATTTCGAATTGGTAGCAAGTAAATACAGCTGTTACCCTACACTGTGAAATAGGACATTCTGGTGATGAATTCTTGTGTATGGCTGTATCTGTATATCTGAAGGCATCCTTCAGTGAGACACACACACAATCACAAAAATAAAAAATGCATACGTGCACGCACACACGCACGTGCACACACATACATGCTCACACACAGACACACACACACACAATCAGATTCTCCCGCTCTGCAGGTGCTGTCATGGGCCCACTCTTCAGCCTCCCGTCTCTTCCCCAGCTCTCCTCTCCTTCCTTTGTTCCCAGACTGCACACCGTCATGTCCAGGTCTCGCCTCTGGGGAGCTCAGCCTGGCAGGAGGCTTGTTTTCAGAGCTTTGCTCTTTTTTCTCTTCCTCTTCTTCTCCTTCTCCTTCCTGGGTTTTCGTCTGTACCGGTGCTGGCTAATTACCGGCGCATTCTCCTCCTGCCAACAGCGTGCTGCTGTCGAGCGCCTCCCCTCCTCTCACCCCCCCCATCCCCCCTCCCTCCACCACCTCCCCCACGCCTCTGCTTCTCTCTTCCTCCTGACTAGGAGAAAGGGGGAGGAAGGAGGTGGAGGGGAGGAGGGCTGGGGTACAGATGTGTATTAATGAAGCAGTGAAGGGCAGGGGGTGACTCAGAGAGAGACACAGAGAGAGAGAGAGAGAGGGAGGAAGAGAGGAGCAAGAAGCTATTTGCATGCAGAGACAACGAGATTCACTACTTCCACAATGCCTTTCTCTCTCTCTGTCTCTCCCTTTCTCTGTCTCTCTCTTCTCTCTCCCCCACATTACCATGACTCTCTCTTTCCCTCTGCTTGCATTCTCTGACTCTCCCTCCCTCCCTCCCTCCCTCTCTCTCTCTCTCTCTCTCTCTCCCTCTCTCTCTCTCTCTCTCTCTCTCTCTCTATCTCTGTCTTTCTCTCTCCCTCTCCTCTACCTCCTTGCCTCTCTCCTTTGCTCTCCGGCTTGCTGCCACTGCTGATTTGAATAATTCAGCACAAGCCGGTATTCTCCAGGGCCCCATTGTCTGTACACGGCAGGAGAATGAGAAGGAGAGAGATAGGGATAGAGAGAGAGAGAGAAAGAGAGAGAGAGAGACAAAGACGGGGAAAGAGAGAGAGAGAAGGGTAACGGAGTGCAGGCCAGTGTGTGTGTGTGTGTGTGTGTGTGTGTGTGTAAATGGTGGGGGGGAGGTGGGAGGTCCATCCTGCCTGCCTTCACCTAGATGTGGTGTAAATCAGCACTAATGAGGTAGAGGAGGAATACCTAGGCCTCGTAACAGACTACAGACCCCTTCGCCATGCAAGCACTCAGACGCACACTCACACACACAGACACACACCTACCAGTATAGATGCATACAACGCCTTTATAACCTTCACTGGTCTGTGTTTCGGTTATTGACTTGTTGCTAACCCTCGCACCCTTGTGAGTTCACCCCGGCGCAAGTTCAATGTCATCCAAAAGGAGCAGGCATATTGGCAAAGAGAGCAATGGTCTGTTGTCGTTGTACACACACACACACACCCAACAATCCATATAACCAATCTATAACACCATTGTTAAGGTCCTATATTCATAAGTGGTCAGCAACTACTTTAAATAAATTCATATTATTTGCATTCATCACAATGACTTTATCAGTCAAAATGAAATCAACAGTTGATTAGATATGAAGAGTTTCATTCCATAGATATCCACCTTTTGAACAAAATGACACCCACTCTTACATACTGATTGCTGCATGAAAGTAAAGCACCTTATGCCTTTTGCTTACAAAATAGTTTTTGAGGACAGAATTGTCTGTTCTTGGATTGCAATTTTTTTCCAAAATGGATATATATCATTGTTGAATGAAACCATTCATATATACAATGACTGTGTTCTGTGTGCAGAAATAATCTAAAAAGCTATCATAGGATTTGCTCATAAAGAATTTGCATCTCCTCTCTGGAGGTCTTCTGATGCAATCCTTTTGTGGCGGGTGTTGACGGTGATCATTTGAGATTCTTGGATTTAGGACTGCGTGATGAAGGGAAACAGTCTCACTGCATGTTGAATACACCAGAAAAGAAGAGATATGTCTGAATATCACAGGCCATAATTTGACATTTCAAACCATCCCAGAAACACATCATCAGCTTCAGATAGCACACTACTGAAAGACCTGAAGGGCCAAACCCAAACTGCTGAGTACACAAGACACAACAGATTCTCTCTAGTTCTCTTTTCCTTTTGCTTTTGGACTTTCTTTCCCTTTTGAACTCTCTTGTTCCTTACTTCATACAGGTATACCTCACCCCCATCACCCCAACCCCTACCCACCCAGCCCTCCTCCATACCATCCACCTATTGACTCTCATAGGGAGGGGGCCAAAAAACTGCCCCCTCCCCAGGAACTGCCCCAGACGATGGCAGGCGACACGGAGGACTGGTCTCGGATCAGCTGAATGTCACACAGCTTCAGAGTCTAGTCTGCACTGAGGCTTCTTCACACCCTACTGGTGATTTGTTCCCATAAGAAAATATGTCAGTAATAGCTACACCTTCATGAATATGGACCAATGTGGAAGCTTTGTACTGTCTACACAGTGACTTCAGTCAAGTACCTCTCTCTTAGGAGATGACATACTAGACCGTTAGATGTAGGGTTTTTAGTTGCTTAAAAAAAAAGAAACATATAACGTCTAGACATCAAAGGAATGACGCAAATGTTGTGAAAGGGCTTTCTTTTGTAAGTCTTGTGAACTTGCTGTCAGGCAATAGTGGGTAAAATATGCATTTTAAACGTTTGGGATTTTAGATTCAAAACTAAGTATTGCACATTATTTCTATCAGCACAGCGTTAGTTCTATATTTGGCTCCTGTGGGTGAAGAACTCAATAAAAAACAATGAGTCTGGGGGAGGCATGATCACGAGTTCATATATAGAGGAATTGATTCCCTGGGTACAATTTACAACTGTAATAATGTAATCTGGTGAACATTTATTGGGTTGTTTATCTGAAGTAACAAGCTAACAGTGTGTTGGATTGGCTCAATTAACCAGCGACTCGCAAAACTAGTCTAAATCTCTGTGTCTTCTCTTTACTTTCGCTCTTCTCAATTTCTGCTTGTGCTTTTCTTAGCTGTTTGCCATTCTCCACCCCCATGATCTAGTTAAGGAGTCCAAACCATGAGGTGTTTTTTAGCTCGGCTGACAGGAAAGGGGAGCACTATACCTCACATTATCAAGCTTCACATGATGAATGAACCCACACGAGTATAATGGTCAAATAATCAGCTTTAGGAATTTGGCCAATGAATCAAACTCTATCCTCTGCACCAAAGGGATCGCAGGAATGATTTTGCTCGGTGAGAGGAAAGACCAGAAAGTAACTGTTCACCGTTTGCACTCTGGGCCCTCTCACTTTGTCCGGGGTCCCCCATCACTCGCCTTGCCAAAAGCATCGACTGCAGCAGGGTGGAATCCCTCCAGGCGAGCTGTACATTTCAGGATTGCGTGAAATAAAGAGGAAGAGGATAACTTGCGGGGAGAACTGTCATGAATGTAAATGATATTACAGCCTGCATGGCAATCACTGTTTTGCTGGTATGTGCACGTTCTCATGCACTTTGTGTGGTCAGCGTTATGAATTCACTCATCGTCATAGCCGCCAGTGAGTTATATAGAGAAAGCAAGAAAGAAAGACAGAATGAAAGAAAGCAAGAAAGAAAGAAAGAAAGAGTTTCAACATCTGTTATGCAGCTGTGAGGATTTCTACGGGACGCCAGGAGAAAAAGGAATTAAACACAGGGAGGAGGAGGGGAAGCTCAGAGAAGGGCTGCGAGAAAAGAGAAACAGGGGATCCAAAATGGCAGGATTGGATTAAAATGGCAGGACTGAAGGAGCACCTTTCTATTTAGCCACTGACATTAGCCTGGTTGAATTTCCCATGTCATACAGGACTGCCCTCTCTTCCACCGTTGACTCGTATTGCAACTTACAAGCCTAGTTTTCACTTTGGTCTAAAACCTGATTTTACTTGAACGGCGAGGCAACCATTTGCATCCTGAATGTATTTTGTATGTACAGTATGAAGTTTATTTATTAAAAGTGGTAAATGTATGTCAGCTAGCGTTAATGGTACAATGGTATTCAAAGTGCTTCCCTCACCCTGTCCCTGATAACAGTTTCTCAACAGTTGTAATGCGACAGTGAAAATGGGGCCACACACAGAGCAGTGTGGCGGAGTGGGGGGGGTGCGGCCCCGGGCTTGGCCCACCGCCGTCACTCCTACAGGCCCTGACAGTAATCAGGAGAAGAAGTGAGTGCTGAGGAAGTGTCAACAGTAACAATCCCTGCGCTTCATTTAGGCCAGATTAAACTGATAGCTCATTGCCAGTGACATAATTTAGATGAATGGCGGGTGCAATCCATCAGAAGAGTACGGCTGGTGTGAGTGTGAGTGGGGAGGGGAAGGGGGGGGGGGGGGGGGGGGGGTACGACCCTCTGTGTGCCTGGCTGCCAGTAGGGATCCCATTACCCTACACCTGTTAACAACACCAATCCCCTTGTATAAACAGTAAAGTGATCCTTTTATCGAAGGTAGAGGGAAGGAAAGAGACAGAAAGAGAGAACGAGAGAGAGAAAGAGAGTGTGGAGGAAGTGAGAGAAAAGGGGTAAGAGCTGAGAAGAGAGATGGAGCGGAGGAATAAAGACATGTTTTCTTGTTTGGTTTTAGAAAGACTAGCACCTCTGGACATGATGGATGAACTCAGGGTCTGGAGAGACAAGTCATGGACAGATGGCTCAGATACACACTCTGATCACAACACAGTGGCCCATAGACTAAAGCAAGAGGGACATCTAGTGGTGGAGAGCACCGCTCCACTCCTCTATTTCATTACCTTTGTTGAATTCGGGAAGATTCAGTGGATTTCCTCAAGTGAAGACCTATAAATAATAAACAGTCAATGGTTTAATATAATGAAGGGATTTCAACAATATTTTACACATATATTTACCTCATTAGCATGCAACGATATCGATTGTCAAAAGTCTTTACATGAAAATGTGCCCATTTTAAAATTAGAAATTTGAAGAGCCAGCATAATTGCAAATGTACAGTAAATCCAAACAATTCAGAGTCAGTTTTCTGCATCAATTTAAAGAATACTACTACTCTTTAACAATGAATGTACATAACACTTAAATGTGTTAATACTATGAGATGTGAAAATATCACTGCTCTGAAAATTTAAATCTGAATTATATGGTTCTTCATCTGTTTTGATTGATGTTGCCTATGTCTTCTGTAAAGCTCATCAAACAAGTACAGATTTTTCTTTATCAAACACCAGTTTTCTTTCTGAAATAAGTTATGATAAATTAAAAACATGAGAGCGTGCAGTGTGACAGTGGAAGGGTACAGTCAGTGTATAAGTTTATTTGGCTTGGTCTCCCTTGGCACTTGTGATTGGCTGTCCAAAGCAATGTGTTAACACTTATAATTAGATGTAGCCAAATACTGTATGCTCCATGTGATTGCTCTAATGTGCGCTTCATTTGCAAACACTAAACTGTTGGAAGCAGTCATCAGCTTTTTGGATGCTAGAGAAGGGCTTACCAAAGGCACAGAGAATTAAAAATGACACGTTAACCCTTTGTTTAGGTTTACATAGAAATTTCATAAAAGGGCTCATGATGTTCATGAGACACACTGATATATGAACAATCAACATTCATAAAAGGGCTTGTGACATTTATGAGAAGCATTCAAGTATGAACAATGAACATTCAACAGTGTCATTACATTAATTTCAACATTAAAAAAACCCTGAACCTCTTAATTTAAAAATGTGCCTGTGTATTTGCCTTAAACTCCACATCTTCAGTAATCCTCCTCTATTCAGTTTAAAACTATTCCAAATCCACAACAGAAAAGTAGGTTGTTAGCCATTAACACCCAAATGTGGCACCGGCCGAACTCATTCCTCAAGATAGCCAATCTGCATAAAACCTCTCGTCTTTTGCTCAACACGCATGACCACTCAGCCATGAAACATATTGTAATTCAGTGGGACATAGAGGGGAATTGCTAAAGAAAGCAAGTGGCCATTATGTGTTCTTGAAAGGCTATTTTTATGTAGGGGTTTTGGAAGCATTATTATCCCTCAATGAATGGCCCATGCAGAAAAGTGGAAGGAACAACTATTTGGTGAAAGCGACAGAGTGTGCATCAAGCGGTAATTGCCATTTTTGGACAGTTACAATAATAGGCCTAAAAAAAAAAATCAAAACCCCCTCCAAAATTAGACTAAATTACTCTCCTATAGCTGGAATAAGCCTTATATCTGGAAAGGGCGCTTTGAAATTCATCACAGGATGATAATGAGCGTCAGGAAAAAACAGCCAACAGTAACACTTAGCAGTATTTAAGCTAAACATTAACTGTTAGATAGCTATAAGGGCCACAAGCATCTGCATGTTTTGTCATTTAACCAATGTTTTATGTTTCAGTCTTCACTCTCAACCTGACATGCATTTTAGAGGAAGCAAACAAGGTTGTTTTCAGAGATGGGAACTATTTCTCAGCATTAGCGACTGAAAAACTACCCCGTTGTTATAATACTTTCTACTGACTTGATACTTGGAAGTGAGTGGAGTTGAGAGAGGACAGGCGAGGCTTGGGGCTGATGTGCGGACAGACCCCGTTTCTCCGCTCTCCACAACTGCCTGTGTTTGTATATATGCGGTGTCTTTCTCCCCATTTGCCTAACTCAGCCTATTGTGCAAGACACACTGTATCTATTTCATATTTTGGATTATGCCACTTTTGTTTTGGAATAGCTTTCAGTAGTACCAAGCCTTATCGAGATCATGTTACACAGAAAAAAATGACACATATGGGAATAGATATGGCTGGAATAGGAACAATTTGCCAGCCAAAAGGAAATTGTACAATACACTTTTTCGGGGAGTTTTAGATAGACGGTATAGCTGGGGGTACTGAGTCTAAATGGATTTTTAAAACTCTGCACAGAAAGTCTTATAATTCATTCTGCAGGTGAGAGCCTGGTAAAAGCTTGGTGTGCTGAAGTATTGCATGGGACTAAAAGCCTGAATGGAGACTTAGGATGACAGCACTTCCCCCAGGCCTGGGAAGGATATTACATTCATTAGTATTGAAGCCATTAGAAATGTTGATTGTTATGTAATGAATGTGTCATGAATGTAAAATAGCCTATGTCACGAGCCTTTGCAAAGTACAAAACCATGTATGTGAACCTGTATTCTGTGCAGAATGTCAGGCAGGAATGTTGACTGCCACACTAAGTGAAATATTCATATTTCCACAGTGCTTAGTAACCAGTTCCCTCCATTTCCATCTCACCAGTCCACAGTATTGCTGTTTATCCATGATCAATTACTTTGTGCAAAGCGGTGTGCGGCAGCAAAACTTACCATTCGTCCTCAGAAGGCCTGATTTTCCCCCAGTCCTCCTCCTCCTCCTCCTCCCTCCCTTTCTCCCTTCTCTCTTTCTCTCTTTCTCTCTCTCTCTCTCTCTCTCTCTCTCTCTCTCTCTCTCTCTCTCTTTTCACTCTGAACATTGTGTCTCTAACGAGTCACGTCCATCTAGCAATTATTATGAAATTAAAGCTATTTTCCATGGCCGGTGTTTGCCCCGGTAATAACCACAGTGAGATAGGCTTCATTCATTTAGCATTTTAGTTCAGCTCAATTCCTGTCGCATTAGCAAGAGGAGAAAAATCAGAGTGTCACTCAGATATTCTGCTTAATGGTTTGGTGATGGCCTGGCCATTTTTTTTTTTTCTTTTCCTTTCGCGATCCTCCTAACCCTATCTCCCTGCCAATTACGCTGTTTAATCTATATGTAGATAATGGTGTCCAGGACCTCCCTGTTGAAATGTCAGGTGTGAAGAGGTTATTAGCTAACTTTTAATTACTGTCCATCATTCACCAGCCAGTAGGATAGATCGGTCCTCTCTGCCTGTCCGCGTATCTAGTCTCTGAATGTTGGCTGCAGGCAGGGGAAAGAAAGACATTTAGGAAGCGCTGGGTCTCTGACTTAATATCACCATTTTCACACTATTAACAGGACTTAGGGTATGGAAGAGAGAGACGGGAGGGAGGGGGAAATGGTGTGACCAAGCGGATCATGTGTCAAATAGTTTAATGGAAGATGATTTAGAGGGAGATGTAGGAAAAGGAGGACATGGAGCAAGAATCAGGGAAGAGGAAAGTGGTTTGGGATTCTGCTGTCTGGAGGCATCTGTAGCCAAAGGTGGGTTAAAGGCGAATATGCGGGTTACTAATTCTGCATCAACATAAAACCTAATAGGACAATTATTTTATGAGCGCTCAGACTTTCCCAAATGCTTGAACCACATCATATTTTGTGGCTCGTGTTAATCCTTGAATGTTTCAAAGGTCTGAAGAACCTGCAGCCCTGTTACAACAGAGATTGCCCTGTTCATAGAGATTAGTCGATTTCCCTCTTCTTCAAATGTTTTAAAAGTCTGCAAACCATTTTCATGAACTCCCCCTGGCCTAGTGTTAAAGCCTTCATTGTACATTTAAAGGCCCGCAACCCCTGACCCAAATTTTGCACCCCCCACCCCCCACCCCCACCACCCCTGCTCTCCAATACTTGTCTAGGGGCCCAAAATAATATGAGTGCTGGCCACTGGCTCCGAGCTCTGTCTGTATCCGCTATGTAGCAGAATACTTTGGCTAAATTTATGGCACAGGAAGGAATAGGAGATTACCAAGCATTAAGAAAAAATGACAATAATTAAAATAAAACATATTTTGTTTTGTTGGAAATTCTGATTTTAGGGGTGGGATGTGAAACATCTCTAATGGTTAAATCATGAGAGCACAATCAGCTTTTGTTAATGAACTGCAATTTATGTGTACTCACCCTTCACATTACGCAGCAAATTGCATTGCCACAACATATTCTTCTTTAATGTACTTGTTAAATGTGTTATGCTAAAAAGCTAACAAGTAATTACTTAGCCTTACGGAGAGGTTCCTATATTTTCACTGTCATTATTTGTACGACCAGAGGACACTGCTCCATTTCCTCAATCTGACAGTAAAACTGAGACAAAGACATTATTATCAACGGCCAAGTAGTAGTACACATTGGGTATGAAACTACAGTACATGTTTCTTCATAAAGCTGTTGAGACTTCATGCGCCCTCGGGTCCAGAGGTGAGTTACAACTTGTAATGTAAAACATGTTTTGTAAAGCGCAACTTTGGCATTGAAACAGAGACATTTAAGTGTGTTTATTGGCTGTTTTAGTGAAGTGAGTAATGGTGCTTTAAGCTGACATTGAAAATGTGCCAGGGAGCCATTTGTATAATTTTTGTCTGGGCATGGCGCTCTCCCTCTCTCCCCAGCCTCCCCAATGCTAAATAGAGGGGTAAATTTAGCAATAAAGCATCTCACCACTGCTAACGTGTGCTAATTTGGCTGGAGTTGCAAGCATATTGCATGTACTATGGACATGATATATATGCTTCTAAAATTAAATTCATTAACAGTGAACATACAGTGGGCCTAAATTTGACTTGTACCCTAAAAAATAGAAAAGAAAACTCTTCATCATAGATGCTCAATCCAGCAAGTATGTTAATTAACATTAGAACCAAAAACAATCATTAACCATTAACCATTCTCACAAGTCTTCATTCAGGACTACAGACAGGGGTTGAGTTGTACACACACAAACACATTTACACATACATAAACACACATACACACACACCTGCGGGGAGAGGAATCGCTATTCAGCCCTTGAACTGTCTTTGAGCGGATTTACTATTTTAAACTCTGTAGGGCCGAACACTGCCACAATGATTACAGCGCCACGGAGAGAAATACTTCCCAAGCTTAGTCTCCTTCTTCTCCCTCGCCATCTTTTACAGCTTAGAGGCAAATTCCGTTGCAGGCGATGTGCTGTTATTCCTGCAGACATGCTCCCTGTGATGGAGGCTCTGGTTACAGGGAGCTGCTCCTGGATCACACACATAAACACACTCACACACACACTTACACATGCACAGTACACACACGCACGCACACACACACACATTCCTCATTTTACTCAAGGAAAGAGTAAAACGGAAAGAGATAATTGGTAAAATCTCCAGAATTCTAAAGCGATGAGATAATTGTGGAATTATTCCTCGCTAACCCACACTGTTTCTTCTCTCTGGCTCACTCTCTGGACCACAAATGCCTCTGTGGCATTCAAGTCTACTCAAGTCTCCGTAACGTCAAGCTTTCACATCGTAACACAGTGTATTTTCAAAGACTGGCAAAAAAATAACCATTAACTAGTGGACATCATTAAGCCGATTAGCGTTTTCCATCCCAACATACCTGCCTTTGAACCAGAGTTTGTATGATATTCAAGACTATAAGTGGAGCCTAACTGTTGTGTGAGGAGTTGTGTGTGTTAAGACTCTGCTCTCTGCTCTCTGCGCTCTGTGGTGAATTACAGCTGACCCATGAAGACCCTGGGCCCCGCTGCTCCTACCTATGGAAACCCCCGTCATCTGGATCACATCGGGCTCAAATGGAGAGCAGAAACCCTTTGTCTGACACGAGCAAAGAGGAGGCTGGAATGAGCGTCTACTGAGGTGTGTGTGTGTGTGTGGGGGGGGGGGGGGGGGGGGGGGCATTGAGGCTGGATGTGTCAGCATGCAACACAATACCCCCCTGTCTCTCTCTCTCACACACACACAAGAACATTTGGCTGGAGTAAATAAATTAATGAATAAATGAGGACATGGCACCTGTGGTCATGGCTGTCCATGTTGAGGAATGCTCTGGTGGCTCAAATGTCATTGGTGACCTTTGACCCTGGTATCTATAGCAACAAAGATTAGAGTAGGAAGGAAATTCACAAAACTTGATTTGCACCTCTCACTAACATAAATTCTAACTTAATTTCCTGAGCATGCAGTGACCAGAAAACAAAAAGCACATACTAATAACAATGTGCAGGATTTTTTTTATTTATTATACATTTCCCATACAATGTATTAGTGAGAAATCTGGAACAAATAATAGTAAACAATATATTTCTATAATCCAAATTACAATCATATAAATCTGTATGTGTGTGTGTGTGTGTGTGTGTGTGTGTGTGTGTGTGTGTGTGTGTGTGTGTGTGTGTGTGTGTGTGTGTGTGAGAGAGAGAGAGAGAGAGAGCACGTGTGTATGTGTGTTTTGTATTGTATCATGAGTTTAAAGGTGAAAACTGCTTTTTAATTCATTGGTTCCTTGTAAGTTGAGACCCTTAAAGAACTTATTGTGTGCATAGTTTCCACAAGCTGCTTTTCAAAACATATGACTAAGAGACCCAAGTCTGTCCTGCACTCTTCCTTTGCAAGATAAAAAAAACTGTGTGTGTGTTTCACTGGGTCATCTCATTTTAAAAATGCAGATTTCAGTAATTAATAAACATTTAGTTTGTAGCTAATTTATACTTTAATCGACTGTGGCCGTTGCCCCAGTCTCCCCCTTGTGCTGTAAATATCTGGCGTGCCAACATCAAATGAAATGTTGAATATTTCAAAATTGCTGCACTGTCACAAACATTTGTGGTATAGTAAATATGAGCAGAACATCCACAGGCTTGAGGCATAGCATCCACTGCAGCAAACAGCCTCAGCTCTTCTAACCTGGCAAGTTGCTGCCCCCTGCTGTAACACTGCATGCATGAAAGTTTTAAAATGCGTCCTAATGTGAAATATGTGGATACATTACTACAGTGACAGAGGTCATAAGTATCATGATCAGTATGCAGAAGAGTAGCACTGTTGTTTTAGAGGGTAAATCCCCCTTAGGAAGTGGCACATGAGAATCTAATTATCTTCTATCAATTGTAAACATGAGTAACTATATAGGTATAAACCCACAGCTATAACTTTTATGCTAAATGACATAAATGTGCCCCTATCCCCTGGGAAATTGCTTTGAGTAGACTTCTCTTGTTCTTCCATTCACACAGTTTTTCTTTTTTCAATGACATGGCATCCGTAGCTTGTTAATGCTCACGAATCTACAGATGTAACTGCTGGACATAGGAATAACAAAATATTTTCTTATTGATATGAATGTAGTTTTTATTCTGCATTTCAGTGATTTACAATGGTGCCAGACTTGTGTGATACATTGTTGAAAGAAAGAAAGAAAGAAAGAAAGAAAGAAATTTGACTAATCTAGGGCACTCAGATTACACTTTCCTTAACTCCAGCGGTATTCCTCCTCTGGGTTAAATACTCCTGATAGTTCAAACACAGAAACCACAAACAAAAAGAAAAGTACTTGACCGAATGAAATGAAACATAAATAGCCGATAAACACGATATAATCCCCATTATGTATTCTTACTGGAGTCTAGCTCCTTGAGACTGGAGCAGGCTGCGACAAAAGTGCTTTTCTGTTGAAGGAGGGCTGAGAGATTGCTAGTCACAGGTGTTGTAAACACATACTGCAGGACGCTGCATGCTATGAACATGCTGTGGCAGTAATCATGCTGCCGTATGATTACAGCAATCAGGAGAGTAAAGATGGTGTTTAGGGAAATGGCACTCCAGGAGCTGGCACTTCACATTGCCATAGAAATAAAATACCTTGTAACTTCCAGCTGGGTGCAGAAATCATTTTCCAGGGCGGGACTCCCATATAACTTTTATTTGCCATATGGACATTTTGAATGCTTGCCTGTGGGAATGAACAGTTACATGGATTTTTTCATCCTGGATTCCTGGGTGTTGCAATTTTTCATGGAAAAATTGAGAACAGAGACAACAAAACGTGTTTCCTTTATATCTGAAAGTAGTTTATTACATAGTAGGCGATTAGAAAAGCAATAAGTGTATAATGAAGACAACTGATTCAATCACAATAAGGTGTAAAACACCAGTGGTGTACATTTAATTCCTCTTAATGATAACAACCACACTTTGTATGGTTTGAGAAGTGCAAGGTTGATAGTTCTGCTGAGATAGGCAGTCTGGTGCTAAACTGGACCCATGTGGATTTGTGAATGAGGACCGCATTGCTATCCCATATTATTGTTTTAGAAAACACACAGAGACACTCATCCAAACTGAAATATTATTGAAGTTCACATAGGCACAAGCACAGATATATATATATCCACAAACTCACAAGCAATTGTATGCACACACACACACACACACACACATTCACTCACACACACACACACACACACACACATAGACACATACACACTCTCCCGCACACACATAGACACACAGAAACACTCACAATCACTCTGCTGTTTAAAACTTGTTCTGTTAGTGCATTCGTCATGTGATGCAACATCCTCCTGTTCAGGACAGGTTGCTCCACCAATTCTCTGTGACACTCAGCACAAAGTTAGTAATTTTAGTTAGTTTGTTAGATTATTAGTTCATTAGTAGGTTAGTTTGTTAGTGTGTGGGGAGCGATTAAAAGCTCCTCAGGTTAGTATCTGTTAATTTAACTTTAGAACATGTTAGTAGCTTGTTGAGGGAACAAGACTGTCTGGCTTGTTCACAGTGGTGGAAAAAGTACTCAAATCTTCTACTTAAGTAAAAGTAGCAATACCATAATGGAAAATACTCCAGTAAAAGTAAATGTCCTGCATTAAAAATTTTACTTGAGTTAAAGTATAGAAGTAAAATGAACTCAAGTTTCAAAAGTAAAAGTACTCATTCTGAAGAATCCCTTTCAGTGTTAAATTGAGGCATTAACCTGTAAGAAGTACTTTAATGTTGTAGGTGGTCCAGGTGGTGCTAAGTTTAACTACTCCATAAACCGTTGGGTAGTTTAACCTCTAACAATGCATCATATTTTATAAGCTTATTGTATGTTTTGCATGTAAAACCTTATTCTGCAAAGTAACTAGTAACTACAGCCTTCAGAGTAAAAGTATAAATGGAAATACTCAAGTAAAGTGCCAGTACCTCAAAATTGTACAGCACTTGAGTAAATGTACTTTCTTACTTTCCACCTCTGCTGGTTCATAATAACTGAAGAGAGTAATTTATTGCAATCATAATTTGTGGCCCTGTAGTTCAGTTGGTAGAGCATGTCACTGACACTAGCAGATTTATGGGGTTTGATTCTCACTAGGATACTCATGGTACTGTAATGCATTTTGGATAAAAGCATCCATGAAATGTCATATCATGCTCTGTTAATAAACAATGGTACCACTCATTATTACAGTGGTACCACACAGGGTATTACAGGACATGCTTTGCTCTGATCGAGGAGTAACAGAAAGAGACGTGTGATAAGTCTGTTACAGGTTATCAGGACTGAAATGTTTTAGTCGGAGAGAGAACGGAGATGTTAGTGAGAGCAGAAGTCGGGGTGGACTGGTACAGCCTCACCGTTGTTAGTATATTCACCACACCAAGTTAGTAGCGGAGACGGAGAGGTTTGCTTGGCTTGTGTCTTGCTGCACTGCCTGTGGCGACGACAAGCCAGGCACTCACCTTCAAAAGGTTGACCACACAGTGTGCAGGCAGAAGCACACATTTGGTCTCTGAGGAAACAAATCCGGCCTGTGAAGTGTGACATGGCATGGTAATACCGTTTGGAATCAGATAAATATCGAGGGGATTCTGCCAAACACAAGTATGTGGTCAACCCAGTTTGATATTGGCAGTCGTTTCTGCTCCTCTTTTTCATCTTGTGGTTAATAACATTTCCCATCCCAAGTCCTGAAACCCTTCTCACCATGCCCACTTACACATTTTGTATTTGCTTGTTTCTTTGTTGTTGTTGTTTTGTTTTTGTGAATGACACGTTCCCAACCAAACTTCAAGGTCAATCTGAATAGCCGATTTCTAGGAGAAGAAGGATTGCAGGATCATGAGAGAGGCTTCTGTGCATCGGACTGCGGGCATAAAGCAGAGGGTTAGTCAGGTCAGTGTGTTAGAAAGAACAAGGCCAGCCATCAGCATTCAGAGTACAGGTTAGTAATAATCCATCTGTTAGCAGACATTAGTACTGTTAGATATTAGTGAGATATTGTTAGTAATGATCCAGACCTGGGTAAAACACTGTTTACAAATAATTAGCAGCATTTGGTTCAACTTGCTGAAATATCACAGAGTGGGGTTTAATGCCAGCAGGTGTCAATCACAGAAAAGTATACTCCTTTACTTTTCAAATACATTCCTGTGATTCCTGTGTCTAGATCACAGGTATTGTTATATGTGGCAAACCCCACCCACCTGGTACTTCACTGAGGTTAAAACAAACGCTCAGAATCATTTGTCATCAGTATTCTGACCATTGTCCGTTACGTTCAGTAGATAAGGAATGCCAGAAGAACAGCTTAAGGCATTCTGTAGGTTTGCTCACTGAGGTAAAACAGATAGCAGCTCGGGGATAAGGCCCAGTACGATTCAAGTGCTGTCTGTCCACACACAAAAATATGTTTTATCAGACTTAAAACAGACAGGAACCCACACACACACATACAAACACAGACGCACGTACAGTACATATGCACGCACATGCACACACATACATGCATACACACACACACATACATACACACACACTACAGTCAAGTCAAACATTGCTGAAGAGCGGTATATAAAAAGTTGTCAGCAAACCAGAATTAGCAGGTATCGGAAAACAAAATGAACTAATAAACCACATATTCTCAAAATGTGACAAAACTACTTATTCTGGACATGAAAACAGACTTCTACTATTAAGACTGTGGCCTTAAATTGTCAGAGCATGGGATAGATATATGCTGGCCTAATGAGGAATTAACAGACAGGACTTTGCCATTAAAGCACCACTTGGAGTTAAGGTGTCAAATGTAGGGGGAGGTGAGCAAGGTGTTAGGCACAGTAACCAAGGTTACAGCATGAAGAGGACACAGCACACAGCACCAGAAGAGGCAGGAGAGAGGTGTTCGCTGACTGCAGTGTCAGTGCTTTCATCAGCCAAAAAGAGTGTGGGAGTGGATGAAGCTAGGTTAGTATTATTCACAGACGGGGGAAAAGACACCCCCCACTCACACAAATTTAAAGGGAGAAGGGAAAGACAAACACTGCGGCAAATCACTCTGGACTCCAACGGCACCCGTTTGCTATTTATGGCATGAAATGTGGTTCTATTTAGACGAGAGGGAAATGTCCGAGACGGCTCTCTGCTAGCAGCCGTGGTGGCGTTTGGAACACCTCAACTCCTGTTTGAGTAACACACAACGGCAGCAGAAGTCGTCTTTGCGGTACATAGCGGTCCGTCACACAGCGGGGGAAAGGTTGGTCCTTCATCGTCTCCATCTAAAAGCATGGCATCGGGCGTCAGTCACTGCAGGAGAAATGACATGCCGACTGTTACAGTCATGAGGAAACAGCAACTAAGAGAGAAATACTGAGCTGATTGATGATGTGATTTTTTCTGATTCCCATCACCAACAACTCCTCCTCAGCACTCTCGACATGAATACACTCCCACATTCCCTGTTATTTTTGTCCTCGCAACTCAACTGACAAACACTTTTTCAGGATAATCCTGCGTAATGTTGAGTAATGAACCTCAAAAGCAGATTATGCCAATCTGATTTGGTCACGGTCTCCACTTTCAGCTTGGTTTATCTCTCCTCTTAACCATAATTCTGGAAAGGTCTGCCGCAAATGTGGCAGAGATTTATGAATCAACACTTAACTAATCCCTTACGTTCTATCTGTCCACCCCCGTTTATCTGCACTCTCACCCAGCACAGAGGCTTTACACACATACACAGAGATCTGGACAAAAGGCAAGAGTCCTGTAAAATCTGGCACTGCCGGTATATTCATCCGGAGTTATATGACAAGTCACAGTAGAGTTAAAAGTGAATAGAAGGGAAATAAAAGTCACTGCGGTGTAAATCTACAGCATTGGGAGAAATACTGTACCAGTGTGTGAAGCAGCACAGCAGAGGGCAGCCTGTGAGTGATGTTGCCAGCAGTCCAGCCAGGTCCAATGAGAGCCCGGCTCTGCCTTTTCTTCAGCGTAACTGGAGAGGAACACACAACACAAAGCAGCAGAAAGTGGAACGCAACCCACCTGTCCTCCCAAGCTACCCAAGGATTGTTTGTTCTCACTGTTTTTGCTTATTCTTAAGGGCCTAGGTCAAAGACTATTAAATAACGGGTTGTGAATCTGAATCTGACACACTGAGACTCACTGCTTAAAGATGACCCACTTTAAATATATTCATATTATTCAGCTAACTGGTGAAACAATGCATTTAAATCCCCCTGCTGTATTTCATCTGATACTGGGTAACAGTGCAAATGTATCACCCTCTTGATTTTAATAAAGAAAATCCAGCCTGTACACATACCTGTCCTGCTCTAGTTTCCCATTTGGATCCTCCCAGTATCCTGACTGTTGATATGCCAGCTGGTCTGTAGGTGTATCCAGTGCGAAGTCCACCTAAAAACCAACAGCACATTGAGTAGTTGTCAAACAGATTGCAATCAATTATAAATATCTGTGGTTTCTGTTGATGTAGATGATTCACTGTGCTTTTGCTTGCTTTAGATGTTGTATTTTGCTTTACCGCACTCTAAAAACATAAAGGAAATACAATCATGGAATTAGCATAGGGATGTAACATCATAGCTCAGGATGACATTAAATCTGTTAATTAGACCTTTGATTTGTCTTGTTCAATCCAGAAATATCATGGCTGCAGCTCAAGCTATATAGGTCTACCTGACCTGGAGATGGACGACAATCTACAGCTTATATATATATATATATATATATATATATATACACACACACACACACACACACACACACACACACACACATAGCCTCTATTGTCAACAATGAAATGTAAACCTTAAGTCTAACCTGTATCCTAGAACATGATAAATAAGTTGTCTATATCAAATAAGCCTATATATCACAACATATAACCTACAACGATGTTAGGTTACAAGCAAAGACATTTGGCCCATTTATCGGGAGGCAGTTGAGCGAATCAATATTATTATTATTATTATTTGGTGATTTTTTATTTTTTTTTTACATAAAAATTGATCAAAATTGTTTTCTTCAAATGGTATGAAACGTTTTATGAAAAAACACAAAAACACAATAGTAGGAATTCGGATAGCCTAGATAGCCATTTTCCTACCAGTGATCTCCAGGTTCAGAATGCACCTGTCCCGCAGCATCAAATGGTGCGACGAGAGCGTTTGGTGCCACCATCAGACCTTCTTCCATGCTGAAGACAAAGCTGTCGAGCTTGCAAACAGACGCCGTCTGTGTGATTTTCGCCTTCAAAAAAGCGGGACCGCTCGCCTATACCCTGCATCCACGTTACGCACTAACATAAGCCGCGGTTAAGCGTCGTCTATGGCCGCCGAGCTGAGCCAAGCAGATCTGGGAGTGCCACAAACAGCTGCGCACTGACGAGTCCAGAGAAAATATAGGCTAAGTGGAGACGGAAGCTCCGGAACAAAGAAAAGTGTTTGGTTCGGAGGAATTAAAACAGTATACGCAGATGGCTTTGAGTAGGCAGGGCTACCTAGACTTGAATAGTCAATAGTCTCGGTCTCCAGCTGCCACAGGTTTACGGTCTTTTGTATGCGCCCTTCATCCACCATCTGTGTTCCCCGGGCAACCGAGCGGTGGGACTGCCTCCGGGCATCATCTCCACCAGGCACACAACTAACACACAGCACACAGGCTCTGCTAGAGAAATCACCACAATATTGCTGTAATATTAGTGTGTCTGTGATGCTCAGTTGTGAAGAGTTAATAGTGACCTCCTTATTGTACTTTATGGTATTTGTACGCTATGGTACATCACTATACTATTTCTATAGGGATTTGTAGTGTGTACTGAATTTATAGAGACTTTATCGTGGTTTGGGTTTTATTATCTACTATAATATCGCTGTGATATTCCTATAGCGACTTAAAAGTTTTGCTGTGATATTTGTGTAGAATATTCTTCTAAAATGCAGCCTTAGATGAGTAGCCTATACTTCTTTTTCATAAGGTATACACAGCTTATAGAGAGGACGAAGAAAGCTCGTCATAAGTCCACTAAAGTAGTCTCCATTTCGTTCAATCCATAAGCTGAGTAACAACAGGCTACAGGCTACAAGACAAGAGGTGGTCTGTGTGTTGGAGCTGTTTGGAAAAGAACTATAATCCTAGAATACATTTTAGAAATACATTATATGGTCCTAAATATAACAGCAAATCCATAAGCCTTAACTGGCCTATCATAGAGGAATAGCCTACATAGGAGATAAAAAGATATGATATACCATAAAGTCAGTAAGTCCACTGGCTGTCAGACACACTATGAGTCTCTACAAGAGGATAATAGGAAGTCCAGTCGAGTCGTCGTGTTGGCTACACTTGTAAATTATTTTTTGTGATTGATCAATAAAAGGTATAGGCTAGGCTTAATTAATAATAGTTAATCAATAGATTTAAATACTTAGTTAATAATAATAGCTATAATAGTTTAGGTTAGCTAGGCCTACTATAAAACTTCAGCTCTTAGATAGATAGATAGATAGATAGATAGATAGATAGATAGATAGATAGATAGAAAAGGGGAAATAAAAATATAAACTAAAGAAATATAAAAAAAATCACACTGAAAACGGGACATAAATAAATAGGCTAAATAAAATAAAAAAAAATCAATAAAAGTATAGACACATTGGGAAATAAATATATTAATGAACAAATAAATAACAAGATAAAAGTAATATAGTAATTTAATTCCTAACTTAGAGGAAACTATTTTTGTTATACACTAATACACATTAAATAGCCTATATTTATTTATTTTCCTTTCCCTTATGCTAATAAGATGAGTTGGTGGGTGTGGTCAGAGACTTAATTTTATTCACCATCTCTGACTGGTATTGTAGATTCAGGAGTAGAAGGCTAATCAAGCACCTTGAGATTTCGTTGTATTTTAAAGTGTGCTATATAAATAAAAATAAAATTATTATTATTTATTAAACCAACAAAGTCAGTGAAGATTCAGCCATTTACAAACACTTTCAGATGATTGTCCTGCAGCCAGAGCAGCTCGACCAAATTCTCAGCCAGTAGACTAACTTCATGGGAAAAAGCAAATAGCGACATTTATTTCAGCTTTGTTTGCCAAAGGACAAGTCTCTCTAGCTATCCTTTGCCTGTACCAAGTCATCACTTGTATCCTAGCTAACTAGTTTTGTATGTAAACAATATAAACAGTGAGAGCATGGTAAAGGCAATGATCTACACAGGCAGATACTGATCAACCGTGAGTCAGGTAGGACTATGGGTACAACCATGCCTGTATTACCGACCGGGCACATGCCTCGGGGCCCCAGACCACCAGGGGCCCCAAAATGTTCTGAGTCCCGAGGAACGGACATAGTCTTTTCAATAAATTTCAACATTTAACAATTTTTTTGGTCCTGCATTCCCACCACCTGTCACCTTGCCTTCTTAAAGCCACAACTTGCAATCCAAATGTAAACAAAGGGAAGCCCCACCACCTAAAACTAAAGCTTGCCTTGTTGTTGGACAAATTTTATCATTCTCAAATTGCGAAATATGCGAGCTCTAGATAGAAGGTATGGCAGTTTGTAATGGCTAAAAATGAGTTTCAGATGACTTTGAACCTGTAGAAGGTAAATGTTTGTATTGTTTGCGAACAGGCTGGTATCTTGAGTTACTATGTGTGGGTGTGTACTGAGAGGACGGGGGGGCCCCAATAGGACATGTGTGCCCAGGGGCCCTGTGGTTGGTTATCCGGCCCTGGGTACAACCAGTACAACCCACAAGGATTTAATTGACACACCCTCATTAGCATTATGTTGGAGATAAATAAACTCAAATGCAATAAAATAAATTCAATACATGCATGAAAAACAAACAAAACAATTATTAATCTTATAATCATATATTTCCTTTTATCTTTGTGCTTTAAATTTAATTAGGCTATTCATTTATTTCCCAATTTATTTATACTTGATAAATAAATTTAATTGATTTATTGATACATTTATTCACTTACTTCTTTTTCTCTGTGCTTTGACAGATTGATTGATTGGTTGATTGGTTGATATGGCGGACTTAAACCTCCACAGCTAGATTTGGTAATTGGTACAAAGGTTGTAGGTTTGTAGGTACAAACCTGTATACCTGTCTACTGTAGGTTGATGGCTACACAACTATAGCCACAATTCATAGGTCCATTTCTCTCATAATGTAATACTTCAAACCTATGACGATATTAATATTTTTTTTCTGCATGTTGCTGTAGACCCCCTACAAGTTCCTCAAGCATTTTGGGAACCACTGTTACAGTAGATAATAGGTAATCAGGAAACATATAAACAAACTTTCCAGTCCATGTATACACTATCCAGCTGGGGGCGATAGTGTACGTGAGCGCGTACTTAAGTTTGGCCTCGCCGAGTTGCCTTACAACAGTATTAACAGGCTGCTTGGCAAACGAGAGACAACATCACCACTGTGCCTCTGTGGTTCGTTACCTCCATGCGTTAGCTGCAGAGCGGCACACAAGCGGCTACTTTACATTCGTGAACTTGCAGTCACAGCACGCTGTGATGCTGCGTGTTGTGAGTGTAGTTTAGCTTCCTGCTAGTCTGCTACTTCATATTCACTAGCTGTCTGGCTACTGTGATTGAGGCAGCCGCACATGCTGTGTATGCATCAGTCGGGTCCTGCAACACTCTCTGGCTTGTGCCAAGTCACCGATCAACTCTACCTGAGTAACGGCAGGGCGGCTAACGATGCCTCCCTGGTATCTCGGTTCAACATAACCTGCATCATCAATGTGACCGAGACCCGGAGCGGCAGCGCGCCTCCTCCCGGGCTGGAGTACATCCACCTCCCGGTGGCCGACTCCCCGGCCTCTCCCCTCGGTGAGCACTTTGATGAAGTGGCACGTCAGATACAGCAGGTCGCGGAGCGCGGGGGCCGCACGCTGGTGCACTGCAACGCCGGCGTGAGCCGCTCCGCCACCCTCTGCATTGCATATCTGATGAAGCAGCGCCACATGACACTGCTGGACGCCTACAGATGGGTGAAGTCTTGTCGGCCCATGGTGCGGCCGAATATCGGTTTCTGGAAGCAGCTCATCCGATATGAGAGAGAGCTCCGCGGGTGCACCACGGTCCGAATGGTGGCCTCCTCCATGGGAGAAATACCGGACATCTATGAGGAGGAGGCCAGGAATATGCTGCCACTTTGAAGCGATATGCTGTCATTCATGTAGGAGAGTGGTTCCGAAAGTATGGGCCTTGAGGGGATTTTTGACATTGTGCACAGTTTAGGAATATATGGATGTGGCTGTTGTACTTGGTTCAGTTCTCCACCAAATATCATCACATTAAAAACTTTGGGACAAAATCATATCATATTGAGGACTTTGGTATGAAAAAGCTTGGGTAGCCTTGTTACCGAGGACGATTTTGTCTACTCAACTGAGGTCTTTCATGTTCGTGACAGCTTTTGATTGTGATGAGTCCGCTGTTTAGTCCTGTAAATTAATGACAGGCCCTAATCTATTCCCTGGTAAATTGTTATGGGCCTGCAGGATGACAGGCTCAGTGTACAGTGATTTACAGTATGAGGTGAGAACTCAGTAAAGTAATGAATCAGCTCTACAGCTGAAGCAGTTGTGACAGTGAGGGCAGTAAATGGAAACAAATCATTTGAGGCAGAAAGTTCAAAAGGCATTTATTTTAAAATCAATGTCGATCTTCAGTCCAGCATACACAAATGCAGTGTGCAAAACCACATCTACATTTGAATGACAGCAGGATAACGGATATGGATAGCCATTCCTATAAAGTAAAATAAATACCACTGAGCAAGCCACTAAATTGACTAAAGCCATTTAGTTATGAAAATGAAAACATCTAATAATTAATTTTACAGGTATGCAAGAACAATCTAACTTGTGTTATATATGGACTATGTTCTATTATTCTTTCAAATTTTTACCTTCTAGCAATTTCATTGGTGGAATGCTTCCCATGTTGAAGAATGTAAAATACTTTATACTAAGAGCTGTGTATTGTGAGAAATCAGATAATGGAAATTATTGTTTTGTTGCATATTTCATAATAAAAAAAAGAAAATGCTATATTTATTAACTTTCAGCAGAAACGGCTTTCCATAATATTACAACAATAGTGAACATTAAGCTCTGTAAGAAATGGAACTCCGGTAGAAATATAGTGGTGACTCAGGGAGCAGGCACGAGAGAAAATTACACTGACTCAGTTAAACCATTTGCAATTTGGCACAGGTCAGTTATCTCCTTGGGAAATGTTATCGCTGTGAACATAAACACACACAGCTATTGTAGGGTAAACATTTAATCAAATTCAATAGTGATCAACGTATGCCCACATCCATGATTTTTCCCCAATATTGCACTCTCAACTGTCAAAAAGTGCAACTGCTGGCCGGTTTCCCCAGACAAAACATAAGTTTTTGTTAAAAAAACAAAAAAAACAAAATCAACATTGGATCCTGGAGTTCCCTCATAAAACAGCAACTGATACAAGGCTTAATAAGGCTATAAATTAATCAGCTATAGAGATGTTGGACACCCATGTAGGAACCACACTGTCTCAGAGTTTACAGATAATTCAACATTTCAACCACACCAGTCCCAGCACATTGAATTGCACACAGATTATTGTGCTTAAAATGTTAATAATACAGTCTGGAGAAATAAGAGGACGTGTGCATGTGTGCCCAACACCCCACCAGTGGTTGAATCATCATTAAAATGTTTAATGTCAGTTTGAGAGTGGGCTTAATCTGTCTGTTAAATACAGAAAAACATGTCCCCGCCTTTCCTCCTTAGGGAGTTACAGTGGGTGAGCACTATGCTAGCCTCTCATTAGGAACACAGGTCACTATTACATTCATCTGGCCAACACCATTTGGTCGTGAAAGCAAGCAAACATCCCAACATTGTACTTCAGTAAATCCAAATGCAATTTTTATACTTGTAAAATAAATGCTAATTTTATCTGATACACATTAAGAAGATCCTTCGTCAATGGAATGGTGCAATGCCAATATCTTACAGTAATTCAAATGGCTTATTTGGGTACACAATGCAATCACTAGTGTACTGTACAAACAAGGTTGGAATCCGAAAAGCTAATAAATTCATCTGCTACTAAAATATCCTGAGTCTGTACCTTAGTCAGGTCAAATGACAAAACGTGATTGCCTAACAAGTGGCATAACAACACGAGTGCAAAAACAGCATGCTTATTTTACCTCTACTGATTTTCACTAATTCCCTTAATAAGGCAACAGTGTCATCTGCATAGTCATGCAATAAGCATCTAAAGGTACAAAATAGTATTTCCATTTAAAACACAGAAAGTGAAATCAATACAGATTACACCAATGAAAATATCTATCACCAATATCCACTTGCCTTCTTCTAACAACCCACAGTGTATTTAGCTGCACTAGGCAATGGCTTCAAGACACAAGTTCACATCTGAAAGAAAAATGGAGAGAATTCAGTACTCACAAAAACATTTAATGATATTGATTTCTGAACTAGAGGGGGAAAATACATTTCTTCCTATCAACAACTTACGTGCTGCTCCAGCTTTTGGTATTCTGTGGATTTGGGCCGACGTGCCGATCTTGATTTCTTTCCTTCCAAAACATAGGCAATTATCTGACAGAGAGAGAAAAAATGAATAAAATATTAATCTGTGTCTATTACACAGTAACAGGTAGTGCCCACCTTCCCTGAAAAGGCCTGAAAAAATACATATGTACATCATGCACCAAATAACTACCGCAGGTCAAATCATAATGCTTCCACTGGGACAGCATGTTGCTACGGTCCATGTTATAATTCAGAGACACCAGTGAGAATCAAACTTTTCAACAATATATCCTGATGGGAAAGACCAGACTTGTCCATTATGCAAACTTGTGCCAGTGGCATCATACATTACTAGACAGTTCGGTTAAAATGGGGAAAACGACATTCAAACAGTTGTACCATGTACCTGTTTGCCCCAGATAGTGCATTTACCATTGCAAATTACAAGATGACCCCATGTGCCAAATACCCAGTTGTAGGCAAATTACTTGGACTGAGTTCCAAGCGCATTCAGGCTGTCGGCAGTTCCATAAATAACAGGATAAGGAAGATCTATCTCAAGGTGCACAAGCCATTGTGCATCAAAATATACCAAGTGTCTGGCACACTGCATGGAACTCTCATTTCAGGTTCCTACTAGACTGTTCAGCAAATATTAAGTTAAATTATGGTCTGATTAATTTGCTGCATGCTATTCATAAACAGGTCTGAAATGGAAATAGGCTCGTACTTTGTTTGTTTCCTAAAATATAATTTCCAAATTGTTAGAACAAAAAAAAGTATGTATTAGTTCTCTGATGACAACCACGACATTTGTCAGTGAAATTTGGGTCAGCGGAAATATAGAAAGTGGGTTTACTCTACTCTACTAACCTATGGACAATTTAAAACCATGATCACAAACCTCCCTGCCTCAATGTGTAACTGTTTTAATTGATTTTCTTTATTGTCATCTATGTCTTGCCCTATTTATTTAATACTTTGAACTTGTTTGTAACTCGACATCATTGTAAATGAGGGCAACCTCAATGGTTATTCGAGTTTAAATAAAGGTTTGAGATGTGACTAGTTGATTTATAAGGAAGTAGGAGTAAAGTAGAAGTAAAGTCAGAGTGAAAGTAATTTTAAAGGTCATATACCTTGCGCTTGTTGTGGTAAGCGATGTAGAGCACTGCCACCAACACAGCTGTAGTGACAAGGTAGGCAAAGAAGTGACTGCTTTCTGCCTCATCTTTTACTCCAGATAGGTTAGAAATAGAATTGTCTCCTGACTCTTCCTTGTTGGGTCCCACTGCAGACTTTTCATTCTTTTTTGGCTCGCCATTCTTGGCGACTTCTCCAGGCTTCCTGGGGTTTACAACTAAACCTGATTCTGGTTCGTTAATCTCCCCTGCTTGTCCTCCCTTCTTAGTTTCTTTCGATGACTGATCTTTGGTGACTTCTATTGGTTCTTTCTTTCCTGACTTTTCATTCTCAGGTTCCATTTCCTTTCCACCCTTTGACGTGTGACCTGCTGGCGCGTCTGCACTGTCTGATGGCAGCTTCTTAGCAGCTCCCCCTCCAGGCTGCTTCTTGTCAGAGTCTGCTTCTGTGTTGTCCTTGTCTCCATCTGCTGCTACTGGGATCTCACTGGTTTTCACTGTCTTTTCATCTTGCTTTTTATCCAAGTCTGTTTCTACGTTGTCCTTGCCCTTGTCTCCATCTGCTGCTACTGGGATCTCACTGGTTTTCACTGTCTTTTTATCTTGCTTTTTAGCCGAGTCTGCTTCTGTGTTGTCCTTGCCCTTGTCTCCATTTGCTGTTTCTGGGATCTCACTGGTTTTCACTGTCTTTTTATCTTGCTTTTTAGCCGAGTCTGCTTCTGTGTTGTCCTTGCCCTTGTCTCCATTTGCTGCTACTGGGATCTCACTGGTTTTCACTGTCTTTTTATCTTGCTTTTTAGCCGAGTCTGCTTCTGTGTTGTCTTTGCCCTTGTCTCCATCTGCTGCTACTGGGATCTCACTGGTTTTCACTGTCTTTTTATCTTGCTTTTTAGCCGAGTCTGCTTCTGTGTTGTCCTTGCCCTTGTCTCCATCTGCTGCTACTGAGATCTCACTGGTTTTCACAGTCTTTTTATCTTGCTTTTGGTCCCCTGGTTCCCCTCCCTTTTCAGGCATTGGAGGCGTGTCCTGTTGTATTTGGGCATCAGGGGGTGTACCATTGCTACCTTGGGAAGGTGCTCCTGTAAGTGAAGAAAAAAAAAAAAAAAAAAAAAACAGCAGAAAATATGTAGGGTTTTTTTTCTTCAGTAAAATAGGTTTCTGTGCACAGCCAGGCAGCCATACACATCCTTTGCTCTTTAAAAGATGCAAATGGTAAGGCTAATTTGAGTCACATTCCCTCTCTCAAACATATTGAGATCAGGGAAAGCCATTCTGCACAATAAAAAATGGCTGGGTAAGATCAAATGATGCACCAATATACTGTTATTTTATCCCTCCGCCCCGCCCCAAATCATCCATCCCTGGCACTACTCCTGAGTTCATGCCTCAAACCCTAATATTGATAGTTATACACCTTATTATGTTAATCTACACCCATTAAACAAGGATGAATTGTCACTTTTTGCTTTCATCACAGACTCCACGGCTGTAGGTGTCAGCTTGGCAAGTATTTCGGAGCCTCTTGACGGTGTTGAGCGTCTCAGAGGTGATGTATTACATCAGTGGCTCTAGCTAGGTTTCATTTCTATCCAACACTACAGCAGCTGATGACCCAGCATCTTCAACCAGCCAGGAGAACCAGCCACTGAAATCAGCTGTAGTGTTTAGTTTGAATGAAACCCTGTGTATGCTATTGGGTCTCGATAGGACATGGTTGAGAAACATAATCTGCACTGGCAGGAATTATGGAGGAGTTCAAACCTGTCTAACAAGACAAACTCCCATTGTTAAGGCAGCACAAAAAAACCCGGAAGACACCCCATTACAGGTTGTGCTTCCACGTTTGCTGTAAATATATGGCAAAGAGCCATTGGATAACAATGGATGTAGCAATAAAATTTAAATTTTCATCAACGTTGAAGCTGGCAATGCTGTCGGTCATGAATCTAGAAAGAGCAAATGAGTAAATATCCAAACCTGCTGTCTGACACAAAAGTCCACTCACCTCTGGTGAAGCTGCAACACAAAACGACTGTGAGTATCACGAAAACCCTCCGCATTACGTCCTCGCACACAGCAACACACAACAGATAAATTTAATTTTCCTCCGCTTGCGCTCACACTGCGAGAAGGATCCGCCGTGACAAATACAGGTCGACAGTTGACAAATCCTGTTCCTGCTTCCGTGTACACAACCGGACTTCTTCAGAGGTGAAACGTCAGAGCTGACTTCGTGTCAGCGGCTCGTTACTGCCACCCACAGGCCTACTGCGACACGACAGGGAAAATACCCCGGAGACGTTACTGTTGCTGTTGTGCGACTTTATCGGCAGATGGCAGTAGTGACATGCTGAGCAATTAGAAAAAAAAAGTGAAACATAGGCCTATTATTTTAACAGGATTCCGGTGTGTTCGTGTGTGTGTTTGTGTGTGTGTTTGTGTGTGTGTGTGTGTGTGTGTGTGTGTGTGTGTGTGTGTGTGTGTGTGTGTGTGTGTGTGTGTGTGTGTGTGTTGGGGGGTGGGGGGGGGGGTGGGGGGGGGTGATAGATGTTGACACTCAAGATGTTGGAATTTTGCACATTGTGCAACTATTAAGAATAACAAATATTACAACAAACTAGAAATAGTTACTATTATCCTATATGAATATTATAGGCATATTATAGTAATGCAATTTATTAAAGAGATACAAAATAAATATAAATAAATATAAATAAAGTACAAGACAGTCACTATAAGTTGTGAGTACCATAAACACACTTAAAATCACTATATGAGAATACTATAGGAATATTATAATGATTTTTCATTCAGGTGATGGGGCCCATACACATCTCAAAATAAAAGACAAAGGCTGTTTCTCTCAGCCTGAGGGTGTACAGTAGCTTGACTTTGCCCAAATATTGAGAGATCAGATAATCATCAAAATGTTAATTGGAGGTGTTTTACATCTCAGCTGGAAACGGGGGACCTGTGGATTCCTGTAATGAATATGTCTTAATTGTGGCAGGCTATTTGACATTTGAAAAGTCAGATGATCCCTCTCATTCTTGACACCCATTTGCATTTCCATCTTTAAGGTCAAATGGGTATGAATAATACATTAAGGAGGTTCTTAAGCTCACAGCCAGCCATACCTATCGTCACAAAGACACCAGCTGAGTCTTGCTAAGCTCAGTGAATGTTAGAGAAACAATCAATTAATATCACTTTGGAAAACCACACATGAAGCAAACACATACCATTCCCCACATCCTGGTATTAGTAGGACTATTAAGGTCATGAAATCAATGGAAAATACAATATTGGCCTTCTCTGATTGGCAATGTAGTCTAGTTCTGGATCTGAAGACAATGACATGAACCTATGAATGTTAATCTGCGTTATAAATACGTCCGATGGCTGTGTCTTTCTGTTTTATTCAGCGGATCACTTGCAATTTTAAAGATTTTAGCGACTTCTCAAATGGCCAGTTGACAGTTCTTAGTTCAACGTCACACATGTGAAATATCAAAGGGTTAACCTGGAATAAATTCAAGATCAAAGGAAGGCCCAAAAAAGAACCTTGGCAAGAGATTGGAAGAATTTAATGAGCAAAATTAACATGTATTAAATCTGACCTCGTGCTTACATGGCAGATGTTGAGTAGAGAGGCAACCAAATACATTATTAGGTAAACAGTGATGTATTACAATTTGAGAGGTGCATGTGAACAACATACTTGCTATTTCAATTCAAATAGAAGTCTATTCTATTCCTTTCTCAAGCATGAGCTTCCCATTAGCAACTCCATGTCAAAACTGAACAAGAAGCCCATGCTTTTAAATCTTTCTTGCTTATGTACTTGTACTAACTCATTAAAATACTGCACACATGCAACAGGATAAACAGATTTTCATCTATAAAGTTTTGTTGTAATGGACATATTTTAATAATTCTCTTCAATGAAATAACACTCAAGGTAAAATAAAAATAAGCAGGGGGCAGGTAAGGAAATGTGCTGGCAGAAAGACATTGCTTTGCTTCAAAACAACCTGGAATAACCGGTATATTTGAAGTCATTCGCTTGGAGACTCATAGCTTCATAATGGAGGGATTGTCTTTGGAGAATTGAACATTGCAATAGATGTATGGCCTTGAGGAGACAGATTGGCTGGCTGTTTTGACAACTCATTACCTGTAATTTCAGTGACGGATTGGTGAAGTGGCTCAGAGTAGGCAGCCATGGCACCAGAGACTATGGCTTCTGCCTGGAATGATGTAAGACAGAAAGGCAAACAAGCAAAGACTTATTATGGCTAATGATTTGCTTAAAACAGAGTGGGGAGACTGACAGTTTGGTGCCTCACCGTGGGGCCAAAACGGAAACAGATCCTTAGTCCACCTGTCTGCTGTTTTAAATCCACAGCAGGAAGATGCCCGACTGAGAGAGAGAGCGGTAATTTTGTCTGATGACAATGACCTTTGAGGCTGTCACAGACGGATATAGGTGGATGATAATAATATTTGAGTACAACTGTTCACCATTACAGTTTAATAACTTAGCATTGTTACATTTCTTCTCATTTTGAGTAAATTCCTACAAATGTATGACATTTGTAACATCATTAGTATAGCATCTATAACTTTAAATCAGTTAGCATAGACTCCCAAAAAACTGGTCTTTCAATCAGCATGCTGTTTTAGTTATTGTGGATAAGCTGATTGTGTCTAATGGTGCTACGCTCTGTGCTATGTGCTAACTCAGCTTTATCTGTCAAACTAGCATTCTGAACGGGCCAATCAGTTCAAAGACAGTTGAACAGCAGCATTTCCCAGCGCTATAGATCCTCATAGGTGAGATCCTGGTCAGGTCTAAGGCTAATATCTGCGGGGGGAGTCCAGTGTGCTCATCCAGGCCGGTCCCCCCCGCTCCAACGTAATTGGTCCATCCCTGGCACTACTCCTCATCTCCAAAGCCACCAAAAACTGTAACCTACCTTGTGTATTTTTCACTAATTGAATTGCCTAATGAGGTCCCAGGGGCTACATCCCATTACCTCTGAGTTAATTAAAGCCTTAGCAGTGTGCCAAACGGTGAATAAAGATGCAGTAAAAGTGCAAGAGGAACAGGGAGAGCGAGCAGGGTTCGGTGTGCCGGGGAGGGGGCTGACCTGCTTTTTTGTCGTTGTTATGGGACTCTATATTCCAAGAAGGAACAGATGTCTATTATTTTTTTATTTGTATTTATTTTTGGCTTCAAATTTTGTTACCCTGGTTCAGACTCTCATTTTCCAGTGTGGTTAGCCTAAATTCGGCTTATTAAACATTAAACTTGATTGTGACTCCCTGCCACTATCAGCAAGGTTTTCATGAAGATGTTCCTTGTTTAGAGCTAGAGGGACAAATAATGCTACCAAAACCCAATTATGTCTGCTACCAAGAATCTCTGCTGTAGAACAAAATCAGGAACAGAGTGTAAAGCCTATAAAAGTAACAGGTGTGTCGTGGACTTTTATTCATTTTCAATGTGACTTTAATAAAACTGTAAAGCTCCCTATGGCTACATTCTAAATACCTACAAAAGGCAGCTATTATCAACTTGTAATATGTTGTGGTCACAATTATGGGAATAATAACCAAAACCACAATACCTTGTTAAAGAAAACTCTCCTTATTAAGTCACTAAACGTGGTCTAAAGTGCATGTGAAAACAGAGAATGAGACATTTCTTTTAAGAAACAATTTCAAATGTTTATTTAACATGTCAAAGAAGGGGGCACACACTTGAGAATTGAAAAGGGGGCTGCAATTATTGGCCAGTACTATGACTTAAAACTTAATACTAACATTAATCAAGTTTTGGCTAAAAAGAGAATGTGTTTTTGTTCCTTTTTGTTTTTATAAAGAAACTTTATGTACATTGGTTCTTTTATACAAGAGGTTCATTGGATAAATGCATCAAAAAGAAACCAGTTCTGCAGTAAACTTTACAAAAAATACATTTTGTTTCATTGAGAGATGTAGAAAAGGAGACGATCAAATATTGACCAATAATATTTCTTCCTTTTCATTATTTAGAAAAAAAGTTGTTCTAATACCTATTTGAAAGAAAAGCAATATACAGCACAATAAATGGGGAGAAAATTGCTTTTTGCAGATTTAGTCAGTTGATTTGGTAACCAGGGAGAGGGGCTGTGACTGGAACAGGGCATGATGGGAGTGGAGGGCCGCCTGGTGGAACGGGGAGGGGGGGGACAGCATGGAGGGGTGCAGAGAGGTGAAGGGGATCGGCCGGGTGAGGATGGGCGTGGTCGAATGGCTACCTGAAGTACCAATTGGGATGGAGATGGTGGGCTGAGAGGAGGAGGAGGAGGAAGAAGAGGAGGAGGACGAGGAGGATCCAGGAGGCTTCCCAGATAGGAAGTGGTGGTGCATGCGTCCCTCCGGCTTGGTGGTGAGGGACAGCGGCTGGGCCTGCTCCGAGTGGGTGGCGGCGGGAGCGGCCGGGGAGGCCAGTGCCGCCGAGGGAGTGGCCGGCGAGTCCAGCATGCTGCCGTGGGACGAGGCGGGGCTGTCGCACATCTTCTCCGAGGGCAGGTACTGCACACACTGCTTCTTGGTTCTTATCGAGAAGTCTGGGGGACAAAAAAAAACAAAAACAAAGAGGGTAAATTATGGATTTGCTGTTGGCTTAAAATCTGGTACAAGCCCCTCAACGCTGCCGGTGACATAACTGAACGGCGGTTATTAAAACAGTGAGGATGATTGAGTGAGTGAGGATTCAAATCTGTTTGAAAACAAAGTTCAGCACGGGTAGTGGAACATGGTGTTGAACATATTCATATGGTATGCATGTGTGATGCAAACAAACAAAAAAAATCTCACCACGATCAAACAAACATGTGACGCTGAACATTAAAAAACGTGCACTGAAATGAGGCTGGAGCGCTCTGTTAGACCGGATTGCAGACTGCAGCGGTCTTGCCATTACACAACAGCAGACATACCTGCCACTATTAGCACTGAACCTCATATGCTGCTTGTCAAAGTATAGAGGGAGGAGAGAAGTTAGTATAAAAGTGTTAGTGAAGGAAAGGATCCATGCCAAAAATAAAAGAATAAGTAAAAATAAAAGCGTTGTGTCACAGGTTGCTTGGACCCATCAGTTGAGCTTTGTAAGTAAAATGAAGCTCTCACTGTGTGTTATTTTCAACAGGAGTTTTTTTTTCCCTATCCCAATTTGACAAGACCCAAAGAAGAAGGTCAGAAAGAAAAGGCCCCTTACCCTCTGGTGTTGAGTCTGGCTTATTATCTCTCTTCCTCTTTTTCCGCTTTCCCTGTGCAGATAAACAAAACAATGTGGTCAGAAAAAAAAACAAAAAAACTGTTCACTATCAAAGTGAAAGTATACTGCCACACCACCGCCAACTTCAGTTTATGAGAACAAAAGTGTTACTATAATTACTCATGCAATCAAATATGACTGTTCCGAATGAGAAAGAGGGGTGCTTGTGTAACCCCACTCTTCTTCTACTCATTGTCCTACTCACATAGTTATCTCGTGCTGACCATCCTGGGTAGAGCTGGGAGTGGAGTTGCCTCTCTTTCCTCGCCAGCTCGTAGTATTTGGCTTGCTCCTCTCTGGATAGGGAATGCCACTGCAGACAAAGGCATAACCGATATCAAAGGATTGCTAAAAACGTGGACTAACACACACAGATGCACACACACACACACACACACACACACACACACACACATACGTCTATGTCTATACTCTGCTTACCCGTCTTCCCAGGATCTGGTTGATGGCAGCGCTCTCTTTCAGAGTGCACTCCGCCACTACTTTGGCCCTCATCTCCTTCATATACAGCATGAAAGCATTCAGCGGCTTCTTGATATGAGGCTTCTTGTCCTCTTCTTTCTTGGGAGGCCCGGGGGATTTCCTGCTAATCCAACACATTTGACAGATACTGTGAATGGGCCGTGACCGGTTTGGAGGCATCGGCGAATATGAGACAACGAGGGTAAACATTGTGCGTCAACCGTAAAGAATCTTTTTAATATATAAGATGACTGTATGTCTGTGTAATCGTTCTTACGCGTTCATCGAGGGGCTGATGTTGTCTCCGCTGGGCTCCTGCTTGATGGCCGGGGAGACGATGGCAGGATGGGGAATGCCGGTCTGGTGGAGGCTGTGCGGAGGATGAGTCACCATGTGGGGGGAGAAGCGGCTGGACACCAAGCTGAGGGCAAAAGAAGGCAGGATTTTAACATTCGGCTTTAAAAGTGAACCTCCGCTAATGTGACTAAAAGGGTTTGGACCAACTTGCCACATAACCTCCCTGCCTTAGCCTTCAGGTGAAATTCACTGCGCTTACTATGTCTGTCTAGCCTAAAATTCATACACACAATGAGTTACATGCTTGGTTTTTGTTCAAATAAAGACTTTTTCAAAAGCCCCTTTATTCAGCCGTGGCTAGAGAAAAGTGGAGTGTGTTGTTACCATGGTGACAGCATGACCATGACACCTGAAACCACTTTCCTCACCACGTTCCAGACCATGGAGGGCGTTCGACAGCCGTCTACACAGAACACCTTCACAAAGTGTCTCTCTCACTTTCCAATTGTTAATACAATGGGGCATTGTAACGGACAAAGGGGGAAATTAAGTCCCGCACACCTCAATCACACACTCTTGTTAAATTCATGCTAGATTGGAAAATTCCTGTTTTGCAAAGTCTTATAAAATGTTCCGCAGACTATCATGAGTCACAACACACAGCCTTGTACTTAAAGCTTAATGTGCATCCAGAGACACCCGCCGTACCTTATGCTATATGTGCCTCTAGCTGCATCACAGACCCAATGTTACCTCAATTAAGTAAGCTTTTCTAGGTAAACATCAGCTACTGTTAAAGGTACAGGCCTATTTACATGGTTAAAGATACTTTGGTAAGGGGTAAAAAGCAACAAGCTCAAGCCGTGTCCAGATGACAAACGCACACACACAGATAGATAATGATGTTTTCGCTTGTTTTGACCTCTCACTCAATATTCATATTTTGATTGTGCACCAATAAACAGCCCTACATCAAGTAGGCAGTCTCCAAACAATGCAATCTAATAACTGTCTAATATCTAATCTGTCTAATAATATTTCCCTAATATCTGTGGGAATGAAGGGCTGATATGATATTGCGCTTTAATTTCAGTTTCACCTGAGATGCATTTTACAGTTTTCCCTACGTTAACAAGGTGGTGCCATCACTTTCCTCTGGGAATAAACCTAAGCCTGCTGTATTTTTATAGACTCGGTGCCTGATAAATCACTCACTGCTGATCCAAGTGATGGGAGAGCAGTCGAGCTCAAAATGTCGAAAATATTGCCCGTGTTAACATTCATGGAAATAGCAGTATTATGCAGGCTTATGTTGTGTCCATAGGATTTAACCCTTAAAATTCATAATCTGAAAATTATTTTTGTTTTAGCTGTACCTGTCAAATTACCATCGCAAGCCACGGAATGCCATTTCCATCCAAATCAAATTCTCTGGTTAACATTTTAAATTAATATTCATTTTGAACTCTTCAAATTCTGAGATGCAGTATTTGGCATGCCCTAATTTTATTTTGAGGCATAAAATTGTATATTAAACAATGGGGTGTTATTCTGGTGTATTTAGGAGTGTGTGGGGTGTCTCTCTGATTGTTTCAGTCCATCTTATAGTCTTAGGCTGGAGCTACTAATACTATTGATCACAGAGGCCCTTCTGAATATTTCATTTCATACTAACACCGGAAGGTGCGCTACAAATCTTTCCAATTTTGACAGAGGGTCAGAGAGTTAAGTCTGATGGGACTTGTAGGTTCAGATGAGCTTTGATTTGTCCTAATCGATTCTCAGCCCTTTCATCTTTGTGTGTGTGTAGTGGAGTGGCTCAGAACATTGGCCTGACCACAGAAGTTTAGCTCTGAGAGAAAAGACAGAGCTGTCTGAAGAGAGGGGTGCTGAATGCCAATAATGTGTTCACTCTATTTAAGAGGCTCAACTTGTCTCTGATAGACTTAGACCTCTCATTCCTTTGTAGTCCTGACACCACTGGCTGGCCCTGATCTGATGATCTCGTGTCAGAAGTGGAAAGTACATCGGGACTGTTAATGTTGGGCAATTTTGCCTGAAACCCCATTTTACGTCTCTGCCAGAGAGATATCAAGCACCGAAAATAAGATTCAGGCTATTTCCTCAAACTATTGCCTCGACAGTTTAACAATGTGAATAATGGCAGTTTTAAATTATTCCACTGCTCACCGGCCATTTACTTCACCTTTAATACTGTTTAAAAGCCCTGGCAAAGAAAGCTCGAGAAATGTGATTACAGCACGTCATTTAAGCAGCAGATATTAGATATCTCCCTTTGGGAGGGTGGGGGTGTTGCTGAACATGAGCCACTCACCTGGACATGGACGCATTCATTGCTAGCGCTGGATAGGGGTGACGGAATCCCCCCGGGGGGATGGAGTACATGGGCTGGCCCTGCCTGGGAGAGAGAGAGAGAGAAAGAGAGAGTGTGTAAGGTGGATCAAACACAGCTGACAGCTAACCCACCAGCACTAATCCTCTACTCATCAACTCAAATCCCCTGCTTGCGGAACAGCACCGTTGCAATTGATTACAAGCCCGTAGCAAAACCCATAAATGTTCATAACTCTTCCTGGTAAACCCAAATATTTTCATGTATTATTGTTTTGATATGGTACACCTGTGCCTAGATTAGGGAGCATAAAACAGTAAAAAAAAACAAAAAACAGTGGCCTATAGTGAAAACTGCGGGTCAATTTGATTTGCTGGGTTAACAGTTGTGTGACAGCACTCAAAGAGTTATAGGGACCAAGGCACTGGGAGGGTTGAGGGTGCGAACACCTGAACATCCTCAGAGTGTTTTACCAGACACCCAGCACTCGTCTCGTCTTACCAATTTATCACTCTTGCCAAAATTTGCATGCCTTTCTATTCATTACCAAAACCAAGCCTCACTTTCCTTACTTAACCTTAACAAAATAGTAATTGTGCTTGCCCAAACTTTAACACACCCTAAGTAGTTGTTTTAAGGTAGCCACTAAGCTAATAATGTTCATTAGCTAACATTAATAGGCTACTTCTGTGATAACACCACTTCATAGCAGCTGACTAAACAAGCAAGGATATAAAATATGTCCTGCATACCTGGTGTAATTAATTTCTTAGATAAGGGCATGTTGATATAGTTTTAGAAATCAACATAATATTCTGAAATTTTAATTTGCTGTACCAATAGATAGATTCTTAATTATTCAGAACAAAACACATGTGACTGAGTGTGAGTGTGAAGTGCTGACAGTAAAAGTAACTCACTGTGGCACCAGCCAGCCCAGAGGGTGTGGGATCTGACCCACGGCACCGGGAGACAGGGGGTAGTACGGAGAGAGCTCCGATGGGTGAGGCGTCCGGGGAATACCTGCAGGTGTCAGACAGGACGACAAGCTTTAACACACACACCTGCCGATGCTATTTTCACGGGGGAAGATAGCCCGACAAAGCCGCGTAACGATGTGAATCGAAGTCTGGCTTAACAACACGTCCATCCGTGAGGCAGCTTACCTGTCTTTGGGTCTAGGATCTCTGGGGAGAGGTGTGAGGGCGGCGTGCCGGGGGAGAAGTGTTCGTTGCTGTAGGTGATGAGGGGAGTCAGTGGGTGGACGTGGTGGGCATGCTGCACCACTGGGACCTTGTTGGACTGTAGTCGGAGAAAAAAAGAGAGGAGAATACAGAGTTTATGAGGCTTGTGTCGCATAACATTCAAAACATAGTGACACATGACTGAATCTGATGTCGGATACAGTCACCTCTGTGTAATACATGAGACGTGACGCGTATAGCTCAGTATCATGTGAAACAGTCAGACATATCACCCTCCTATACATTGCACAAGATCATTAGACGAATAGGAGCCATCATGTGTGAATGCCCTGCACGGTAAACAACACAGTCTGTGCGTGTGACAGGCCCTGTGATGCAATCTGGACCGGCACCAAGGAACACTAAAAAGCCTTGCGGACACATGCCAAGACCATTACGGTCATTTAGTGGAGGAGAGAACTGTTTGTTCAGTCCAACAAGAAAAACAACAGCGCCACCAGTCCAAAAGTCACACCAGCAACCCACAAACAAACACACACAATCAGGCTAAGGTAAACTGAATACCCATAAACAACTGGAAACATTATCTACTGCACATTTTGTCAGCAGTCCATTGATGGGAAGCAGTCACCCTGGCTTATATCATGGGAGTATACTGCCACTTTATAGATGAACCTATCAATTAAACAGTTGTGAAAATACTGATAAAACTGTATAATCATGATAGGGGGGTTGGGGAATAGAAAGTCCAGGGATGAAACTTTTTCCTACTTCCTTTTTCTTGCAGCAGTCACATTATTGCTTTAGCTATTTTAACAAAGCTTCACGGTGCACTGACAAAGTGCAGATGCTCGACTGTGGCCCGAGCGCCGCGTACGGACCTGCGCAGGGTTACGAAGACGAGGATGATGAAGACAATAATAATAATAACCAACGTCTCTACTTTCATTAGGCAGCGTTCAGCCTCACAGTCATTTCCCCTGGCTGCCCTGCTGAATAGAGCGCTTGTTGGCTCAACTTGTCACATGGGAGGGTCAAGGGGTGGGGGGGGAGAAAGGAGTCTTGTTCCTCCAGCCTAACCTTTCTTCAATATCCCTCCCCACCCCCTTCTCAACCTCTCGTCTCTCCAACGTGGTCTGGTAGGGAACAAGGTTTGCATTGAGACTTCTGTACACTCTCTTGCTTCACGCTGCTTAGAATTGTTCCAAATCTTAGCCATGCTTTTTCTGCCATTTTTTTAAAGGAAGGTCCAACCTTTTCCTCCTTTTTAAATCCTCAGCAAACTTGTTTCTCCCACGTCTAAAGCACACTTTGATTCTGGTAATGCCAGATGCAGTGAGGAAAATATTTACTAGTGTGAAACAAGACTATATTAAGATCACTTCACTCACAGCAGGGCTTTATGTTTTCTCTATACCTAGAGCATATAAGGTCAATGCATATGATGTGCAAAGGAACAAGATTTCATATGACATAGAAAAGGCTTTGATATAGCTTCATGGCAGAAAAAAATGTTGACTGACGAGGTCGAAATCCCAGGTCCCACATGTCATGTATATTTGAGTTATGCTTTGTTGTTCTACTTCATGTACAATGTGCCTGAATTTTCCCTATATTGTGGGGGCTGTTTGAGACCTCTAGACCTGGGTGCCAACACATTTTGGGAAGCAGTTCAGTGAGAATTCGAAATGATGCCTATTAATTATTCATATTCTGGAATACACCAATCGTGTGTTTGCTCTGAACAGATTTCTAAGTTCAGAGGCACTAGTTTCAACATTGCAACTCCAGTCTGCCTTTCAGTTAGGCAGTCCAACGGAATATGGAGTAAAATCGAGTGCACAGGTTGTACATATGCAGAACTATTTTCACCTGCATCCTACCTGTTGAACCCATCTCCAGAGAGGAGTTTGTCCATTACAGACAGAGATGGTTACCTCATCAAGCGGATTCCTCTCTTTAAATCAGAGCAATTTGGTGTGGGTTAAATTATGTGAAATCAAACCGATTATTTCAAGTTCATTCAAATTAATGAAGTTCTCCAGAGGCCTGTGAACACAAAAAGCGGTTATGTAAAATTGAAAAACTAGACTAATGGCTCAATCGTGGCTTAAAAACTAAACACTAATGCATCAATAGCTTCATTCAGTTGCTTTATGTGTAGAGGTAATATTCATCCAGCCCATGACAGCTTCATATGCCTGGTTTCATGATCCACAGGCAAGGTGTAATAAGGAAACCACATGGAACACGAGCCGTGTTTTAAATATAAACAACATCTACGTGACAGGACGGATAAAGAGCGACCTGGAACCAGATGGTATCTACATTGACAGACAGAAATCACGCTCTTTACATAGACGGACTTGTTGAAAACTGGTCTGCAGTATAGCATAATACCTCACAACTAGCATGTAACGACACTCACGACTGGTATTAGAGCGAAGTGGACATAGTAACAGGACGATGAAAAAAAAAAAATAGCAAAAAGTTGCTGAGCCGGTGCAGAGAAAAGATGTCTGTCTGTTAAGAGGTTTTGAAGCTAAAGAGGCCGAGGTGGCAGTACCTCGCCTGGCTGTCCAACTTGGAACACCGCTAAGAAAAGCACAGTCCTTGGTCAATGTGGGTGGAGGGGTGGATTTCATTCAAGCAAACATGTTTTTGGATCCTGCACATCTGAATTGAATTACTAGGCAAACAGCCGATGGGGAAGAGAGCTTAGAACAAACTGAATAACCCCGTAGCTTTGTGTGCCTTTCTGCTAGGCGATTCTGGGTGGGAGGCTCAGAGGCCTTTCAAAACTCCAGGAAAGACAGGGTGAAAAGAATGCCTGGCATGCTGAGAAATCCAAGCCTTGTTTGTCAACGCCAACAGGAAGCGGACGTGAGAGGGGACTGACCGTGTCGTATGCCTTTAGAATCAGCCACTCCGAAACTATGCCATTCATCACAGGCAACTTGGGATTTTACGTCTGGTCACCGCCTCTGAAAAGGTCAACGGCAGTAATATTCCAGGTTAGAATAATATAGCACACTGCAGTGTCGTATTACTGGAGTGGGTCAGCGGTGGAGTGAGTGTCCACTATGATCATTAAATGAAGTGAGAGGGCACACACAGGCAGCACAGCATGTGTGGACACAAACACGGACCGATCTCAGTGGGACGTAGTCCAATAATGAGTATTGCTACACTCATAAATCTACAGTGACGTATTATTTTCTTTTAAAATTGGCACCGATATACATTATCTCTACTTGAAATTAATACTAGTTTGCTTAACTTCACTCGTGGACTCATTCTGTGATCCTAAATTTGAGACTGTTCATGTTCTGAATTTGAGTGGAATCAAAGCGCTGGTTCCATATTCCATTTCTGAAGAGGATCTTGTCTCTGCAGTGGCCCAGCAGGACTGCAGACCTCCGATCAGTATTCAGTTCAGGCCTCCCAAAGCCTTTGATTTCATGATGGATCCTGGTTGTTCACTGCCTAATGCAAAATGGGAAAATCTCACAGGACTCCCAGTCAAAGGTCTGTTGGAAAAATATGGGTCGAAAGCGAGTATATGTATCACTGTAAGAAAAAAAAAATCATTTTCGGTTAATATCTTGGCAAAAACTGTCGTACGGTCCGAAGAGTTGAAAATTGCAATGGACACTTGAAGAGAGACAAAAGGCATCTCTGGAATGCTGCTCTAGACCTTGCCACTTCAATTCACTTAAACAATCTAGTGACTAAGTGACTTATGACACGCTGACAAGGCCAGGTCCCTCGTCGCTGTGATTACTCTAGACAGTAATACAATATTGAAACAAAGAGGGGGATTCTCCTGTGCCTGTCAAGTTAAGACTAGCCCATATTTCAGCATTGAGTGAGCCGTGATCTGATAAGCGACTGTGGGACAGACACTCAGGTCAGTGCTACCTCATTAGAGAGTCACAGCTCCTTTTAATCCAGCATAATAGTACTAGTCACTATAGTCAGTAATGGCCACATAGAATGGGCCCCATGGACAAATCAGCATGAGCGACTGAATGACCTCAGTGAAGGAAGTATGCAGCCCTGACAGCATTATCAACATGGCGGTAATGACTGTGAATTGGTACGTTGTGGTGATGAGTACTATATGCACATAATGGAGACAGCAGCCCCGCCTCTCCTCTCCTCCTCCCTCTCCTCCCTTCCTCTCCTCTCCTCCTCTCCTCTCCTCTTTGGTCCAGCTCGGCCACTACTGATGGACTGACAAGTTTCCCATACTGCATCACCTGGCCCTGCAGCGCCTTTGATGTATTATTCATGAAGAGGCAGCCCTCTGAACACAGGAGCTGATATGGGGGTTTCGGGGTGCCGTATGTGTGTGTGCGTGTGTGTTTGTGTGTGTGTGTGTGTGTGTGTGTGTGTGTGGAGGGGGCGCGTATTCATAGAAAAGCTTGTTCCCTTCTTCCCAATCCTCCCACCCCACCACCGCTACCACCACCGCCGCCATTACTACCAAAAGCAATACCAACTGAATGCTAAACAAACCTGTCTGTTGAATAATTGAGGATCTCAGGCCAGAGCAGGCTCCAGATTAGCATACAGGCCTTATGGACCCAATCTGCACAGTGACAGGACAGCCTTTCCCTGGACCTTCGCATCCACAGAAGGCTCTGATTTCTATTTTACATCCTCCTCTCTTGTTCCACGCGGCCAGCGTGAGCGGAGAAGTCAAAGCACACGCACTTCACCGATAACAATGCGTCGCTCTCTGTAGGCATTGGCAGGAAACGCTCTATGATCTCATTCAGGAGAAATCGGAATATCAACATTGTCATCATCTGATGGCTCGCTGTAGTGCAGCCAGTAGATGATTTATTAATCAGCAAAGGCGCTTGACTGAGCAGACCTGTCAACCGATAGACTGGAAAAGCCTTATCGGTAAGCTAACACTATGCCTGTATGCACATGATATATAAGATATACATGCGTGCCTACGAGCAGATTCCGCATAATCAATAGTGGATAAAACCATGCCAGGCCATCGTGAAAAAAAAAAAAACCCACAACGTTGTCAGATTTAACACATGCTTGCGAAACGGCTGCAGGAGTACAGGTCTGCTTCAGGAGGGCCTGCCGGTGTCTCCTGACTGCCTCTCCTCAGGTCTCTCTCTGGCTCCTGTTGGCCCTGGGCAGTAATCCCCGGCCCCCTGTGTGTGCCCATCCGCTCCCCCTGCTCTCATTAGTGCAGTGTTGGGGCCTGGGGAGCCTGCAGGCCTGGGGAGCCAGCCTGCTGCTCCCCTCCCACTCCCTCTCTCCTCTGCTGGAGTAATGAGCACATAATCAGCCTGGCTCCCTGTCAGCAGCACACCAGAGGGGCATGTGGGCTTCTGGCCCAGTGTGGGGGGTAAGGGCACAGCGGGGCGCTTCGCTCTCTGTCCTCCCTGCCCAGGGTATGCCGTACTCGGTATTAGAGCTTCCCATCACACATCAAATGACCCTTTGGTCACACATCACCAGATCTAGCACGTTGACTTCCTCTTTGTGTTCACATGATGAAAGCTAGCTGTTATACTTTCGCTGAGCTTTGTTGCTTCTTAAAAAGAAGTATGGGTCATAAAAAGAAATAAAGATTGAATTATATGAATTCTAAGATAAAGTCGTCCCATATTCTTTATCTGGCAATTCAAGCGCTTCATTTGAACTATATGTCCTATTACCTTCCTGTCCTTGACGATTCATTTGGACTTGAGGTGCCCATTCATTATAGCAGTGCCATTTAATCACAATTATTAAATTCTTGTATCCCTTATTGTCCACATCTCCCTGCTAACTACCATGACATATTTGATATCATCAAAGAATTTTGTAAGCTGTACTTTCATTGAATCGAGCAATTCAGATATGAACAAGCCAGACTATGCTGACGACAATGTAAAGCCTATACATGTAAGTATAGGCTCCTATACTGTATGTAGATATAAAAGGGTTTAAATAACATTTACCACAAGCATTTGGATAATGGGTAAAATATGCAGGAAAAGACCAAGAAAGTTTCACATACCTATGGAGACTAAATGTTTTACTAAACAAAAGTTCAAACAAACATTTAAAACAAGAGAGGCAATTAAAATTTCTCCCTGAAAACAGTTAAATCCCTCATTCAATTTCTCGGTCATAATCTACAATGTCTCTGTCTCTATTGACCTTCCTGGTTCAATGATGTTCAATAGGGATAAAGGTCAAACAAATAAAGACAACAAGCTGACACAGAGCCAAATGAAGTTTCATGTAAAGTGAATCCTGGAGCAGCAGCCATGGAAAGACAGAATGGAAACAATTCAACTCAACCTCCTCGTCAAGTCGTCAACGCTCTCTTTCATTTCCTCCAAATTCAGTTGCCATTATCCCATTCATTGTTCTGACTGTTTTTCTTTTTTTTGCTTCCCTACAATATGGACTCATGCATTTCATAATGTTACACATTAAGTAAATAAATTAAAATCGTTTGGCTGGAGCAAAACATTGCACAGCAGCTGCTGTGTCCCACAGACAAATCAACCATGCTCAGAGAGTCACTGACAGGTCAGCATTTATTATAATAAAATATCTTTAATTGGCTTCCAATTGAGACTGAAGTCAGCCACAGAGCAACCCTGGATTCCCATGGGCAAACTCCATTCCCTACACAACAGTTTCCCATTGACTGTGTTCAATGAGGACTTTGTCATGTGCATCATTGCAATTATGAGATCCAGCGAATCCACCACAACCTCAAGGCACGTCTAGCCAGGATATGTAAGGTCAACAGTTGAGTAACAGCGGCTATTTGCCTGCAGTGTAGTGATGTGAACATGACTTCCCTAACAGAGAACACTCTGATACGATCAAACAGGTGATACGCTGGATGCTCCACACTTCACAGAATGTTGAGCTATGAAACTGCTGTTTATGTAACGTTATCAGCCGCGAGCACACCTTCTTCAGCAAAACCACACACCAAACAGGTCTGCTGAGGTCCCGCATTGTCTAGCCGGAGTGAGACACCATGATGACTAGTTCTCACCTGTGTGAGAACTTGAGTGATTTATGGAGGATTGAATTATTGTGGTATGAACAGGCTGGATGGCTGTTCGGTAGTGAGGCTGCGGGTCCTGGGAGCTGCTAGGGGTTGTGGGGGTAGCTGTTAATGGACGGATGGCAGTGTTAGTGTCTGCTTACCAAATGCCCTGGGGTTGGAGAACGGGAGTCTTTTAGTCCTGCAGATCCTGGGACGTCCAAAAGAGGCCATTTCATCTGCAGGTACTGTGGGTGAGAGAGCAAGGAGCTGTGTGAAACAATGCACAGGTAGCAAAACCAGACATAATGTGTAGACTCACAAATAAACCAAACATACAGCATTCAACAACATGCATTCAAAAAAGAGGCGCGATCTGAGGTTCTATTTTGCTATGAGACAAACTCACTAGTATTTGCTATGACTGAACTGTATGGGTTTCACCTTTTCCTAGAGCGTATATAAGTGGTGTGAATGGCGTTAAGCCAGCAGAGGAACTCCGACAGACACCTGTATGAGACCCACATTGCTGCTGGAGCCAGACAGTGAGTTCTGGCATGGGGGGAGACAGTAATGTGAACGCAGCGGACTGGTGGAGGACTGTGAAATTGCCGTTTGTCAAGGAAAAACAAGAGCCCAGCTGTGGGCGCCCATCGCTGAGCGGGTGGGAAGAGACAGCTGGAAGGAAGCCCCATCACCAGAGCAGTGAAAGGCTGGGCTGGGAACGCTACGCTAACTCCTGTCTATCCTGCTCAATTGGTTTGGCCTTTTGACCCAAGCCAAACCAGCCCCAACACCCCCCCCCCCCCCCCCCCCTCACTGTCACTATTTTTCATGCTGTTATCAAAGTTATCATAAGTGGTTGTGCACAGTGTTTGCTTTTCCTCCTTCTCGTCGCAGAGCTTTCCTAATACATTCATTTTTACTGCGGCTGACGATTCCTATGCCGCCTTTGCCATGGTGCAGGATCTGCATACTCAAAGAGAGGCTGTTACTGCTTGCTACAACAAGTTGACTTTTTTTTTGTCCTTCAGCAATGGAGATAGCATGGAGCCAGAGCTGCAAAAGCTCAACCATCTGGTTTATGAATCAGTTTAAATACCGGATACAGCAGATTGTCATGCATGTGGATTTTCTCCCTGGTACAATTTCAAATTAATTAAAAGGGTTTTATATTATAGCTTATGTTTTGTTATGTAGACACACTGTAGAGACATTAGGGTATCATACTTCATCTCTTTAAGTTGTCTTTTGGGCATGGAATTGTAGTATGGGTCATAAATTCTGTTTGTGAGATGCAGTTGCTCCATCTACAGCTGTTGATATGCAAACTATCATTTCATTTATTTTTTTTATTTAGCATTGCTTATATGAATTCCAGTAATGCACAAACAATCTGACATCCACCCATAGCAAACATTTGTTGAATAGAAAAGACAAGAAATAGTATTTGTCACTTAAAATTACTGACTAAACCGGCATGGAATATACAAAGTTGTTCCTACTTTTAAAAAGTTGGTGCAGATAAACGATGACAAATAAGCAAACTGGAGGAGTCATGCATTCAGGTTTTGATTTTTAAAGCTTCATTCATCACTCGGGGGTTTGTAAGGAGGAAGGAAGCTTGGATGGCCGCGGGTTAAAAATGGAAAAGACATTATAGCAGGAGGGGGAAAGGGAGAGAAGGGAAAAAAACATTTTCAGGAATGAGTTTGTCGGAGCAGGCAGAGGGTATTGTTTCCTGACAGCTGGGGTCCAACAGAGCACCGAGGGAGGGGGAAGGGGACCCTTTTTCCCTTCGAAAAGGGGGGAAATTCTTGGAGTTGACATCAGCCCTCTTCATTTTCACTATACTGCTCAAGGCTGAATCGTAGGTTCCAACTAATGGGCCCAAGTCCATACAACTGTCAGGAGGCAGTTGCTTTTAGAGGCTGCTAGCTCCCTATTGAAACTTTACTCTGCTCTGTGCATGGTGCCTAATGAATGCTACTCTCCGGAGAGAAAATCCAAAACAATGCAGTTTTCTCTGTCTAATCTATGTCAATCATGAGTCCTTCCACAAATGAAACAAGCGCTATTGTGAGCGTTTGGTCTAGCCTGGCCATGCCCACCCCAACTCTCCCACCCAATCCAGCCCTTATTTGACAGCTTCTGCCAGGATTGAGGAACATGCCCCCAGGCACTTTTTTCTAAGCGCCTACTTTTTTTAATTGCCAGTGTGCCCTATGGAGCAACTGTTCACAGACTCCCTGAAACATCCACCCAGGTAATGCCACCGCACACTGTCACATTAGCTCCTACCCCTCTAACAGTCCAGACTACAGCAGCACACCACTCACTAACACATGAGAGGGAGAGGGAGGGTGTCTGGGTACAGTCCAGAGTTGTTTCAGGAAACAAAAGGCGAGGAATCGCGGGCCATGCTGCTCAGCGAAAACTCGCAGTCTCAGTTTTAGAGTGAAAAAAGAACAAAAAGGGAAGTACAAGGGAAAAAAAGTTAGACAGGACACTGGAATAAGAGCCAACACTTCGAATTGATGATTCAAAGGGCTAACACATGGCTTAAGTGTTATTAAATGTTTGTAAAAGATTGAATCCACAGATAAACTAATATCAGCAATTACATTTTGTATTAAACTTCAGGACGTAGTAATGCTTTGCAGATGCCCTTATTTTATTAGAAACAAACACAATTTGAACAGACATATGGTTGGGGCCCATAGCAATGTCTGTTTCAGCATGGGAGCTGGGAGCTCTGGTAAACAGAGTCGGACTGAGTACTGAAAGAACTGTGTAACTAAAGTGAAGTTTAGCTGATCCATTTTCATAGCTCTCTAATTGTCTTCCAGCCTTCCCCGCTGCCTCCAACACTCAGAATAGACATCAGTAGAATGTGCTACTTTTAAAGGACCCAGATGCGACAAAGGTGGCAATGATGCCACAGAAAATTTCCAAAAAGCTACGCTGGAGCCCTTTGGTTTTTCGAACAGAGAGAATACAACATATGCTCTGGGGCATGTGGCCTGCCAGAGCTGGGTTCTAATTGTTACACTGCTCTCACAGAGCTGAGGAAAACACGGCCAAGTGTCTTTGTCATCTCTGAAGTGTGTGGTGCCATAATGCAGGCCAACATCAGAGCATGGAGAAGAGACAGATGTCTGGACATTTGCTGTCAAACTAAGTCAGACACTCTGCCAAAGGGACAGAAAAAATCCCAAACTTTCTTACCAACTCTCTGCCTACTTCAGAGCAGAATTACATGCAGCGCGGGGGAGTGATGGATGTCAGACAGTCAAACTTTCTTGTTATACAGATATAATTGATTATAACAGTGTTATTAAATATTAATAGTGCAATAATTATGAGAATTATGCAGAAACAACACATTTGCAGAAGTTGTCTCTACATAAGCCTCATAATTGTGACTGCAAATATTTAAAAAGAAATAGAATAAAAACATTTGTATATATAATTTAAATATAGGCGAAGATTGTATATTGCATGTTACTTAAACATCAAGAGCAAACAAATAGACTGCTACAACAACTAAAGGAGTGAATATTTATAAAGACGATGCCTAAACCTTGTGCAATGGCTTCACCCCCCTTCCGCTGAATAGCGGGGCAGCAGGAATGCCTCCATGGATTGCTCCAGCAGATAATGTCAATCACCTACTGTGTGGAGAACCCCTCCCCATTGTTTTCTTTTACCCCCCAACAGAAAACAAATGGGCCACACAGCGTGCTGTTTGGCTAAGGTGTTAATTACCCTCCCCTACCCATATGAACAGCAACTTCAGACAATAGCCCTGTCAAGCCCGACACAACAGTCCCTCCCTGGTTTGCTCTGCCGATATCACCTGCTCATGCCGGGCCATTGACACCTCAACCTGATCTATGCATGAAATACAATTAAGGCTTTCAGGGCAAAGACAATGTGATAAGTAGCCCCCGCCTTGTCTCAGGGTTTGCATTAAGACCCATTGTTTGCCAACATTAGAGGCAATTACATTGACAATTCTTAAGCAAACCTCGACAGTCATTGTGCTAATTAGTGTTTAATTGATGGGGAAACGACAAGCAGCTGAGCTGGTCAGACCTGCATTGCGCTCTTCTTTTGGGCCACTGCAACTTTCCCAAACGCAAGCAATGTCCCATTCTCCAGTCCACTATGAAGCGGATTACTGAGGGAGGAAGTTATTCATTAAAACAATCTTGTGCAGCTGAAGAAAGACACAGGGAGAGAAAGAAAATAACAATAGCAAAATATTTTGGTGACAACATAATTGGGGGAAAAATAAATTGATACCTTCCAAATAAAGACCCCCTGTATTTCTATCTGAGATATAAATCATAATAGACTATTTGAGCTTAGTGGGAATGTGCTTTGTCTACCTGTCTTGGACATGATATTAAAATCAATGATAGTAAGGTGAAATCATGAGGATTTTTTTTTTTTTTTAGAATAGATCCTGTTAAAAAGACACCGGCACTCGTAAAACCAGCAGAACTACTTTTGTCCTTTTGTCACTGATCACTCAAGTCATTTTTACTGTTGGAGAGAGAAATACTAACACAGAACACAGTCTCAGGTTTATATTAAATTAACCCTGAGAAGCCCGTGGTCCTGCAGTTGGGCTAGCACACTGCTAATGGCTACCACATTTGAAGTGTCCATTAGTCCATAGAGGAGTGAAGTTAAGTGACTATGACAGGGGCACTCCCTCAGTTCGCTGGGCCTCTATTGTGACCTGGTTGGTCGTCCTGCACTCTTATTCACAGCCAGTAAAAAACTGGGTCAAAGGTCAGACATCCAGAGTGCAGTGGTTTCTATGGTAACATGGCCTATTAAGGCCAGGCTCATTGGCCTCTTAACATGCTCTTGTACACAAAAGAACTATTAGTGCAAAGAGGGAGAGAGGAGAGTGAAGAGGGGAGGCAGCGTGAGGGAGGTCTGAAAAACACAGTGGCCAGGATTTTCCAAGACTCTCCACCAGTTACACAGAAAGCCTGTCAGTCCATCCAAATTCTGTATGTGACATCCACAAGTTTTCAACACACTGCTGATCTAACTAATGCTAAGCAACTCCAAAAAAAGTTTTAAAGAGATATTGTAGAAACTATGCGCATAATTTATTATTTCAAATAAAATGTAATTTGTGTTGCAGTAGTATGTACACACAAAACTTATTTATAGGCAAGCATTGTGTAAGAACTCCTTAATGTAACAACATTCCAAAGATTCAACTTCACTAAACTCAGTGAGCTTCAGTGTCATATGACTGCCTCATGCATATTCTGAACAATGCCAAACTGGCCAGCAACGAGTTTATTTGAAAAGTCTAGTGAGTGAATTTACTGCTGTTTCAGTAATAAAATCGCATTAACAGAATGCAAGGCCAAGATAAACCCTTCCTAAAAAGCTTCTTTAACAGTCTAACCCGAGCTGTGAGCTGCGACTTCAGCAGGAGTGTGCCTTTTTGCAGCTCAAGCAATTATTTGTTTCAGGGTTTATTTTTTTTCTCCTTTTGCTTGACATGATCCTGAGTTACTGCTTCCTGTATGCAGAGCTTTAGAGTGTTACAATCCAGCCAATATTATTTAAATGAAGCCGCCTATTGTTCCTATTCTCTCTTATTTACTTAAAGACAATTTTAATCCGATGTAGCTACAGAAGACAAGGGCTTCACTCTCACCGAGGTTAAAGTTAGGAATAAGTGAGTAATTGTATTACAGAACACAACAGCGGGTCAAATAAAACTCACTGTATAATTAGACGCACAAGAAAATAATTATGCATCTGGTAAGAGCAAGGCCATCTCATAAAGACAGAGAGGAGGCTGCGAAGCTATTCAAGTCAATTATGTGAAGTCAGTTATGTGGTTTCCCATACCTGGGAGATCTGCTTTCAATTGTTACACACTGCTCCCCCTGTAAGTCAATGTCACCGCGATCTAATGTCAAGACAGGCTACACCGCTAATGTCAGAGATGTCTGCCTTTTTCATTTCCTTTGGCATTGTTTGTCCAGTTGTACAGGAACACAACTTTTTATTGTTTGGGGAGTAGCCTAGTCTCATTGAAATTCACAGCCGTAAACCTCTGTATAATTAACTCCAGAGCATGTGGTGGTTAGCAGTGGTTGGCTGGATGTTTACAGTAAAGCTCAACATAGAAATCAAGTGTGTGTGTGTGTGTGTGTGTGTGTGTGTGTGTGTGTGTGTGTGTGTGTGTGTAGTGCAAGTCTACGCAAATGGCACACAAGTGAGACCTGCATTTTTCATTTATGACCAAACACAAATTGACTGGAGACAGCATGGGTTACCAATATAATGCAGAGTGTGCTGACTGCCAAGGCAGTTAGGAGGCAATAATAAGTCCGCCATGCAGCCTCGCTCTCAACAGGGCAAATACCACAGCACAGTAATCACTTCTAACCTCTAGGTAAAAACATAAAAATACTTTTTTTTCTCTTTTTCCAGAAAGTGCAGATAAATATTTACCGCCCCACCCCACCAAGAGTAAATTTGAGTATTTCTGCCAAAAGTGCTTTTTCTCCTGACAGGGCACAGCAGGAGTGATTCTATCTTTTTTGGGGGGGGAGGAGGAGGAGGAGGAGGGTGGGGGGCTTTTCTTGGGTCTTTTTTAAAACTTCCTAAGAGCAGCTGACAGAGGCAGGAGAGGCCACGAAGCATCTCGAAGGGAAAAAAGTCAGTACGAAACACTGGGGTGGGCACGGGTGGGTGTAGGGGAGAGGGAGAGAGAGAGAGAGAGAGAGAGAGAGAGAGAGAGAGAAAGGGCCTAAATTAAACACATTTGTTTCTGCTCTCACATACCACAAGTCTTATGAAAACAGAGGGCTGATTGTGTTCACTCTGCAAGTACCTCCCCTCTCGCCTCACCCTCCACCCCTCCTCCCTCCCCAACACCACCCAGCTCCACGCCCCCACCCCCCCCACCCCTTCCCCCCTGTCCTGAGCAGCAGCGGCGGCGGCCCCTCCCCCCCACACACAGCTGCCTGCAGATGCCTCCTGTGTTTGCTCTCTGAGAGCAGGCACAAATCTCCAGGCCAGCGGAGTCTGGGCCCTGCCTCATCTCACTTTTACGGCCTGACATCCCTATCACCCCACTGCTAACCCCGCTCACTCCACTCTCCACCCCCCCCCCACCCCCCCACCACCACCACCACCCCCCTCCCCCTGCCCTCAAGCTCTCTCACACTCAAATACACGGACACATTCACACGCCACAGGTACGCAAACACTCCTCGCCGCTCGTTCCTGTTGCTCCGCGTCCCCTAAATGCGTCTCGACTCGAAAGGCTGTTAGAAACGAAACACAGAGATTCAATGGGCCAAGTCGTTTTTTGAGTGCATTTACAGACGCTTAAGGAGAGCTGACAGAGAAATTGTAATCTGCGTCAAGTATATTTATAACAGAAGAAAAAAAAAAGTTGCTTTTTGGCTACAGAGAGGGGGAAGGCAGAGCTTGCTCAGTGTTGAAATCAGCTGAATTACAGGTGCTGGAAGTAATTTCATTCTCCCGCCGTCTGCCAATTCTCCAATTCTAGCAGACCCTTCCACACCCAATCAGACAAAAAAAAAGTATCACATTTTCAACGACTTTCAAGGTCTTGACTGGTCCAATTCAATGACATGACATCAAAATAAATCATTTGAGATAGGACACTCGCTTTACACAGGATCTTCTTGAAATGACGAATCCTTTTAAAAGTAGTTACAAACTGCTGCTGCAGTGTATAATACACAGGACAACTTGCCACCATGACATTCCCCAGGATTAGTTATGCGTATTGTCAGTGGAGTGGAGGGAGGTCTGGACGGGTGCCAAAGCATTTCTATACCTGAAACATTTGTAAAAGTCATTCCCTGCAATCTAGAGGCTTCAATTTCATCATGCTGTGCAATTGAGGTATTGAGTGCTAAATCATGATAAAGTGGCCTACGTTTGGCTAGAAATTCAATTCACATTCACATTCAAGGCCTTTCCTTCCATCTTCAAAAACTTTTAAAGGCTAAATTCACAAACTCACAATTTGCTAAAAAGATTTTCAGGTCCAAAACCGCCTTTAGAAGGGACACAAAGGAAGATGAGATTGGGTCACAAGGTCTCCTACCTCTTCAAGGTTCATCAGGTCCCTTGAAAACAAAACAATGGAGTAGAAATCGTATGCAAGGAACCTTCACCCTCCTGAGAACATATTTATTGAACAAAATTACTTGTCACAGTTTGTGGAGAAAGAGTGGAGGAGAGAATTTGTTCTAGTGTTTTCTGACTATTCACATCATTGATTCATATAAGATGTACCAGTTTTCAAAGTTAAAAAAGGCCAAAATGTCTTCATGGCATACAGCGCACCGTTGCGAAGTCAAGGCTCAACATGAAAACAATATATTCAGTTGCTGCTATCTCTCAATTTCAATACAACCTAATGAGAATGGCAAGGTGATTATGATCAGGGGCTGCTGCAAATATCAGATTCCCAGCGACAGAGTTGAGGAGAGGCCCCTAACTATTACACAGTATTCAGGAATGCAGAGCATGAACCACAGTAACAGGGAGCTGAAGACAAATGTTCATGTCTATCCCATTTTGGACATTGAAGTGTGGCTCGCACTACATTACAGAAAAGGTTTTTACGAACAGCATAAAAATAGGAAAGTTTATCTTTCATGGAGAGCTGTCCCCGTGAAGCCAAATCTGCGCCACAACGCAACAAACCTCTATTCAATCCAAACTGCACACTTCTGCAAACAATTAGTGATGACCCAAGAACTGTAAGCTGTGTCAGAGAGAGGGAGGGAAGGAGAGAGTGAGAGAGAGAGAGAGAGAGAGAGAGAGAACGAAAGGGGGAGTGACTGGAGAAAGGGAGAGGGGAGCTTGTGCACAATTACAGCAGGGATTTATGGCCTGAGAAACAATTTATAAATCACAGCGCCTGAGCTAATGTGCTCCAGATTGTTCTCCATGCAGCTGCAATTTTGGTCTGCGTGAAACGGCATAATAAACCTGGCTGGAAGACATGTTTGGGTGGTGGTGGGGCAGAGAGAAGCTGAGACTGTGGGTGGGGGCTGAGGAGGGCGAGCGTGTGGGCCTGCAAACTTTCGGAGGTGTTTTGAACAAAGAGACTGAGAGCTTTTTACAGAATTATTAACCTCGATCGACAGAGAATTAAAATGTCTTTGCACAAACCTCCCAAATATGACTTCTCAAATAAATAATACCAATGAAAAGGAACTTTTGCAATGATGTGAGGTATTAGTGAGAGGCCAGCACCACAGCAAATGAACTTTTGCTGTTCAACGGAAAATGCAACTTTTCCAAAACAAAAACTGAACAATGATACAGTTTCCACTAAGACACTAAGCGCAGGATTTAAGCCGGTGTTACTGCCTCATTGTGAAACTATGAACTATGCCCTTATAATCACGTCACTGCCATAGCTGAAGTGAAAATGAATTTTAGATAGGCGATTATAATAAGAAAACACAAATGTTGCAAATTGATCCCTTTATTGTCACTGCAGGCTGGTGTGGAAGAAGGGATCGGATGTGCTGAGGGAAGCCTGGGCTTTTGTGGCCACTCAGCCAACCGGCCCTGAACCTTGACCTCTAACCCTTCACCCTGGGGGGCAAACAAAGCTCTGAGTGACATCTGAAACTAGACACTCTATGGGGAGAGAGTGTCTGGACGGGACTCAAATGACCCATTAACTCTGCAGAAAAGATTTATGGCTTTTTATTCTGCTCTGCAAATCTCTAACTGAAGAGTCACACAGATCTGTCAAAAATAATCAAGCTAACCAAACCAATGAGAGGTCTACACCAAATTTAATCTTGTTTACTTGCCAATATCTCCATCTTGCATGGGGATAAACAAAAATGTTCTATAATTAACAGCTTCACTGTGGTGGCTTCAAGTAGAGTTGCGATTACCAATGATACACACGTGTGCGCATGCAGTTACAGTGTGTACCAAAATAAATTCTGCTTAATACAAACAACATGAAGCTAATCTTCAGTCTGTTTTGAAAGACTTACTAATGCATATTCACCACCCTTTGAAGGATTCCATACAGTGGATTGCGTAAACAGGTCGGGCATTAGTATATTGTAAACAAAAACAGAGAAAAAAGTTGATGGTAAATGTGCTGTGGTGAATGCGAGCCTTCGTCGCCAGAATGCTGAAAGCCACTGTAGTATTTAAATCAGGCAAGGAGGGAGGAAGACTGGGCCAAGCATTCTGTAGCTCAGCTGTGAGGCTCTAAGCCGTTGCCCTAGGGTCTTTGTCCTGCCTTTCAGGGCAAGTCTGAGGTAGTCAAAGACCCTATTCATGACCGGCGCTCCCCCTGCCAACACACCCATACAGCCCCAGTCAAGTCAGCCGAGAGCTATAGAGCCTTCCCATTTCACACGAGAATCAGACCTGCCCCTAAAGCCTGCTTCAGGGATTTCCAATAGCCAGCCCCTCCAGCCCATGTACAAATCAAACAAAAGGGCTCCTTGGCCTACTCCATGTCATATAGGGCTGATTAGATCTTTTTTTTCTAATGTAGCTACTCTAAATTTGAAGCAAATAAGTCAGTCACATTTGTAGGGATTTGGTATCTAGCCATGTAAATGGATGAGGGATTATATCAGCGGAGGTGTGGAGCTGCCATCCAATGCTCCTGACGCTGATGCTGTTGCAATGAAGAATTGTTTGATATCATGTGACTAGTAAACATTATCATTCTGGTCGTTTTGGTGATGTCGAGGTCAGCTAACAATAGCAAAAAATTTCAAACTAAAACCAAAGAACTGGAAAACATCTGGCCGAACCAAATGAGCCAAAATAAAATCTCCAAACAAAAAACTTAATCAAACTGATCATCTGAGGCAGGCAAAAGGGGAATCCCACTATCACTTAGAGAGTCTCTGTCTAAGAAGCACCATGACAAGACCCATAACCACAACCATTACTCACAACTAATCAATAACATTAACTCCTAATTTTAAATTGGGCAAATGCGGTCAGGAAAGAGCGATCTTCGGTGGAGGCTGATGTAAAAATATCAACCCATCAGAAGTTTCTACTGTTTCTACTATTTCTTCTAACAGGAGCCACAAGTCTGGTTGGAGATAAGGAGGCTACACATTTTAGATGACTTGTGCCTTTGCTTGGCTTTAATCAAATTTGATGCTCTGCAGAACATTGTGACTCCTTAACAAGTACAATTGGTTTACAAGGGTAACTGGAGGAAGCAAAGGGCACCCGAAGGCTAAGTTATTATCAATGTTAGAAGAACAACCACACGGACAAGTGGAAGAATATCCGAGCTTGAGATGTATGTGTACTGGTTTGATTGGCATAAGCACAAGTGGGACTAACCACATACAAGCAGATATATCTCTTATGCATTGTACATGCACCATCCAAAGAACATTGTTTAAAAATTCATCCGTTGTTCTCCCCCAATGCCTCATCATTTCCCCCTGTGGTAGTTTTTAGCCAAACTTTATAAATGCAATCATATGGTAATACATGGCATGTTGCTATATTCATTAAAAAAAGAAAGTTCCCTATGGCTCCCTGTAGGACTTATTCTAGTCATATAGGTAATCATATAGGCAATATATAGGTTACTTCTGTTTTTAGACCCATGTCTAAGTTCAGATTACCGAGTGGCACATCAGCTTCAGCATAAGGCTGGGACTCTCTATCTATGTTTTCTTCATCAGTACTGATTCTTTTGTAAATGTCATGTTGTGGAAGATTGATCCACGCTCTGAGTGCTTGACTAAAGATGAGCTGCCTTGAATATAAAACATAATAGAGGGGAAGAGGTGCGGTGCTCTCTCAGTAACAAAATTATCATCTATCCATGAGTTAAAACTAGTAAAGACAACTAATCATAAAATAAAGTGGTTAGGGTATGATGTAGGTCGCGCGTGTTTGCAGGTGCAGTGTGTTGACTTGACAGGCGTCCGTCTGGGGACATGAGCCGCACCAGCAGTCCAAACTTACTGCTCCAGTGCAGGGAGACACTCAGTGGGAAGCAGCCAAACTGATTTATAACTTCAACAAGAAGAACAGCTGCTCTGCTCACTGTCAACTAACCTCATCCTGGACGGATAACCATCCACTTCTTTATTTAGTACGCCCACTGGAACCTTACTGACACTACACACATATGACATGGCCTTTAACCAACCGTGTGCACAGTTTGCCTCCTCTTCTTAAATGTTCCCCAGTAGGCTCAGAGGAAGCGTGTTCATGCCCTGTATGTGAACTTAAGTGAAGCCTGATAAAAACCTCAGTACTACTGATGCTACATGTGCATGATCTGATAGCCTCCTGCTGCTTGCTGATTGGGCCGTGAATGTGAGGGAATGGCAAAGCATTGCGGGCTATGGCGGAGGAGCGCTGCTCTGTGGGAGACAGAATCCCTCAGATAAGTAAGTGCCTCAAGGTCTGGAAGCTGGCCCACCTCAGGATAACAGGCAAAGGAATAGCGGGACCCATATCTGCCCCAGTTTATGCTCCCACCACCACATCTCATCAACAATCTCTCCTCTTCCCCGCTCTCTCCCTCTCCTGCTGCCTGCACTGCTTAAACTGAAAACAGCTGTTTGGAATACCAGACTGATGAAACCCTATTTAGAGTTGTTGTTTTTTTTCTTCCTGCCGTACAATCACGTTTTATTAACATGGAGTGAAGAGTTTAAGGTACAATTAGAGAGGGCAAACATTTCTTTATGTGAGCTAAACAGTAGTGGTTATGGCCATGCAGGGGCCACATATACACATAATACACGGGGCAGTCCAATAACCGAGACACCCTGCTCCCATCAGACAGCTCCAAGTCTGATCACCTGGGAGTGAGATGGATCACCCTGACCCGCTGATAAAACCAGACGCCCAACCTCGCTTCTGCACCGTGACTCCAGGTTAATACCACAGAACAGACATTACTAAGCTGGTATTCACATGATACATGATCTGTGCCTCCACCCCCGCCCATACTTCCACCTCCCATAACTTAAATTCATGGCAAACTTTTCTTTTACGTTTTTTGACAATTAGCAGCTGCGCGGCACTATATGGAGAGTCAGTGCTTTGGGTAAATTACAGGAGTGGTCATGGCTAAGCTGAGACACCGACACTGTTGAGTAGTTTCCATTGCAACAACCTCAACTCCTCTGACTCTGTGCTCCATAACAGCCCATCCCATGACAGAAAAAAAAACGAGCATCTGCTACACAAGGACAGTAGAAAGCAGACTTGCATCAGGAAATGCCTCAATACATAGCTAGTGATTTTTTTTATATCTATGAAACAGTTTTAATATGAATGAGCATCAGGTATACTAGAGAACACCAGTGTTTTTGGTGTTTGGATGTTGAGTTGAGCTGGTCTACAACACAACATATCTTCGTATTGTCAAACTGCTTCATAGCAATCACGTTTCTATTTAGGAAAGCAGAAAGTTAGAAACTAAGGTATGTTAGAAACGTGGTCACCCTTGGCCCAACGTCTCGCAACTTAGAACACAACAAGTATGACCACATTTTTCACGGGGAAAAGCAACGTACCAAACCACAAACTCCGCAGCAGCTCTGGCCAAACACAGCGAAAGAGAAAAACACATAAATTGATAAAAACACATTTGCACACATATTCATCTTGGCACATCAAAGGGATTCATTGATGTCACTGAACGTAGGGAGTCTGCGGCTGGAGAGGAGAGAGGGTGGTTATCCTTTCCTCAAAGGGTGCTGAGATGCTCCTGATGGGCCCTGCTCTTGAGAAGCCAGAGAGTGCTATAAACAGAATTTCTAATGTCAGGCGGGAGGGTGGGTGGGTAGGTAGTGAACTAGCAGGCTAGGGGTAGCGTGAGGAATTGACGCCAGCTCATGCTTTCCGCAGAGACCGAAGAGGGAGGGATACAGACCAGGACTGACACCATTTCACACAGTTCTACACAAGTGCCGTTAGGAAGCGAACATGAGCATCCCCCGGCCTGGAGATGAAATGCAAACGCCAACCCCGTGTTCCTGTGAAACCCAGGAGGAACGGCTGGATAGGAAGCTACTAGGAGTTCGGTTAGGTTCTACAGATTGTGAAAAAAGCACACATATTCCCTCCAGGTATGACACCTCCTGATATGCTGGGTGAATAGCGAGTGATTTATGCATCAAGCAGTGTAAAGCGTAACATTTGTAACTGTAAGATATTCCTTTATATTTTATCATGGCACTATAATTAGCACTTAATTGCTTTGATTTATGTTGGAATAATTAGAACCTGGTGCTGACCTTAATTCCACCTTCATAATAAAATAGTAATTGTTCAGACATACAGTTGCGTAAATACATAACAATTATAGTGTAACATCAAGTAAAAATGATGTTACTGTAATAGAACATAAATAAAAGTGTGTCCCAGCATCTCCCCCTCTTTCTAAAACTAAATCATGATTGATTAGATATTTCAAAACAAACTTTTGCAGAATTTAATTTAATTTCCTCAAGTCTAACAATAAGTCCACTATCAAAATGTATCACTCCAGGCAAGGCCTTAGCCAGCCATGGCATTTCTGAGGCTGCAGGCGAGCTTTTTATAATTGAATAGTGCCACTAAATTGATGTAGATTTGTTTGCCTTTGAAGAAAAAATCTTTTCAAAACTATAAACCTAGTCAAAAATGTTAGCTCTGTTGACACAGTCCTTGGTTAAAAAAATATTTGCAAGCTAACATTCAGATTACTTTCAGCAGTGGCATACAACACTGAGGGTTGTCAGAATGTGAGCCGGCACACTGTTCCCTCTGTTGCAAAGTATCCACAGACCCTCACCTGAAACCCACCACCCCCCCCCCCCCCTCACAGACTTACTCACACACACACACAACGTACAGCACGCATGGATGCACATGCGGACATACACACGCACACACACACACCAAGGTGAGTGGAAAAGCCAAGTGAGCAACCTGATGAAAAGATACCTCCACACAAACACCGTTTGCTTATGCAAGGAGAGGCCCTTTTATTCAACAGGACAATGTGTATGTTGACTTTTCTTTGTCTGCACATTTTTAAGCACCAAAAGCACCAGAAAGAATGGAAAAAGAAGTCAGGGAGGCATGCAATTGTAGCTACTAACATGTTCTGACTCATACAAGCTCTCCATTCACGGCTCAATCTCAAACAATTTTCTATTCAACAATCATGCTCGGGAGTTTGAGTGTCCCACTGGGTATTTGATGAAGATATATTTGAGCGACTCACCTCCCTCTCGCTTACTCGCCACCTCTCACACACAAGAGGCATTTCTCTCTTTAGTGATGATGGTGATGATGTACTAGCAGAGTTATCTAAACTGCTGATGAGGCTGATAGCGGTGGCGTCGAGCAGGCCGTGTTCACCAATTAAATCTCGCACCAGCCCGTCACTATAGGTACAAAGCAGCGAAATTGTAGCGACGAATCGACCCCTCAAAACAATAAGTGGGATTTGTCAGTGTAACCCCGGAGGAAAAACCCTGTTGGCCCTCCACCCCATACCAGGCAGAAGTCTGGTGGAACATCTTTCCAAACATAAAACCTCCTCCTCAACTCTCTGTGGATTACAGCGGAATGTCAGAGCAGAGCAGGCTTTAAATCAGTTATGCTCGGCCCTCGGGGGAACTTTGTGCTGATCCCATGTAGGCCTGTCTCTCATTGCTCATGATAGGGTTGCCACATCCACATTTAAAAGTTGGGCCTCAAATCATTCAACATGTAGCACATCACGTAGTGAAGTCACCGCACTTAGGCAGAAAAGACGGTTGAGCACAACATCTACCTGTTACTCAACACTGCGCTCGTTATATTTTATGAGTGCTGTCAAGTAAGGAATATTAATGTGTTAGTGCAGTATACTGTATAGTATACTGTTTCAAATAATTTGAAAAGTACATTTATTTATTGGGATGTCGGACCAGAGGGGGGAGTTGTAAATAGATTCAAGGGGGACAATGTAAAATTTTAATCTCCCTCTGTCTCTCGCATACATGCACACACACAATACACACACTGTTGTTTCTACACTCAATTACAAAAATATTTACATTACACTCAAAGCTGAAACTGCAGTTCCCCCACCTGGGAATGAGAGCAGTGAATTCTGCTCCATGGGAGCCACCAGATCATCTGTTTGAGAGACATAACTTTTATGTTTCTCAATCAACAGCAAGACCACACACCACACATGTAAAGCAGATCTGCCAACCTCAACAGTGCTTTCCCAAACATATACTGTTCGTTAGGCTGGGGAACGTATGGATTTGAAGAGCAGGCAGGTAATGACACAACTGCATTCCTACAGTAACTATAGGCACCATCTATCTCACCAACCAATTAGGACATCCTGCAGATACACAGAGCAAGTGTGAGTAACTGTAGAGCTCATTAGTTAACCTACCTTGCTGGCCAAACGTTGGTGCAGGCTGCTGGTAAATATTCTCCACTTAATCTGACTATATCGAACTCCATCCACAAGTGTACACACACCAAACCCTGATTGCAAGCCTAAAAAGGCACTAAACTCAACATCTCATCAATCAAATTCAGCATTCACACTAAGCCATGAGCAGCGAGTACACTTGTGTGCAATATGGAAAACACACCGACAGCTTAAGACGACTGGCTTGGTATGTATCCTAAGTATGCCAGCCATTGTCTGCCTGCTTGTTTTCTACCATGAGGACATGCTGATTGACACAGTCAGCTCACTCTGTCCCATTGACCCCATTCTTTCCTCCCTCTATAATATGGAGGATTTAACCTCCAAATTTTCAAGCTTTAGCAATTATTTGTTCCTTTGCCTTGAGCGACGAGAACAGTCGTTTTTAATTTTCAAGTTTGTTTTCCTGGACTAAAACACAAGGAAGTGCGAGCCTTTTCTTCCAGGCAGCTCTATGAGAAACAAAGGCAAAACAAAGCGGAGACGAGATAATGGGTTACTAACATTTTCAGTCAATTACTTCAGTCTATTAAAGTGTGTTCCTTGAATAATATGAGAAACATCTGCCACAGTTTCAAGCTAAAATCCTTCAAGTAATCAATATTGAAGAAACAGAAAATGAGGTCATGCATCAATAAAAACGCATTTTCTGTTACAGCGCAAGAATCTCGCTCACATTTGTTATTCCTGCAAAACTCTGGTGGCCAGGAAAAAAAATGACATAGAGGATCTCCACAGTGGTATGTATCACCTAGTGTGAGGAGTAGCCATTTAGTTAATGAGCCCCGATGGAGACCTCCAATGAAGCCATCAAGACTGTTCAGAATAACAATGGTCAACTAACGCCTTTCTAATTGAATGGAAGGTACAGCGAGGCAGGGGGAGTGGGCCTGGAACAGTGAAAAGGAGACAGAAAAAAAGGGGAGGGAGGTCTTTTCAGTCAAATGCCTGCCAGGCCCTAACGAAAGTGCTTGTTTTTTTGGGGGGGATGTGACAGGGATTGGGGGATGGACAACATCACGCTGCAGCAGGGGTTATTTCAAGCAACTTTGCATAGACCCATTTTTCTTCAAAATGCGTTTTAGACCGTTCGCACCAACATTGTGCGTAACATCGCAAACTTAATGTCTTGCATGTTTCTTTGGAATTAATATTCCACATGACCATGTACAACCTGTTCTTTGACCTAAGTCACAAGGTTGTTGTTGGTTTTTTTTGTTCAAATGTTATTGCAGTGATCATGTCAGTGTCATTGTTAATTAGTGTGAAATGAGTGTCTGGTCTCAGTGCATAATTGATTTGTTGTTCAGGCACGTTTAAAAATGTGATGTTTACTGAAGTAAAAAATGAATAACATAATATCAATAGGCAAACCAATTCAACTATTGGCAACATTAATTGATCTTATTGATTAAAACAACTTCACTGCATTATGGAAAACCAATATGCAACAGATCCTGATGAGTAAATCAATTTAAAGCTCACCATCAACAGCTTTCACTCATGACTGACAACCATATCACTGAGATTTTATAAGACCAGTCTCTCAACTGCCAAAACTGCTGTCATGTACACTGCAGTGAAATGCCTCCCATGTGTGTCAAAGCTAGGTATTACATTGTTGTTACTGTAGGGTGTGACTGCATGAACAGCCTATTTTCAATTTTTGAGGAGCATATGAGTGCAATTAAAAACCTGTAGTGTCTCAAATGCACTTGGAGCGGATGGCCAAGTAGAATGCTATAGGATACTTTATGTCAACATTAGGTCTGTAAACTAAAGAGCTGCTTCCCTCATGAATAACCCAAATAGGAAAACAATCTAATTGGAACAGGCCCATATGAAAAAAGAACTCTTGTAATCCTATAGTACATTTTAGAATGATACTATAAACTGTAAAACTATAAGTCCCTATTGGAGTTTTACAGTGATACCATAGAAGATAGCATGAGTAAGAAAAGGTCACTATAAACTCACTATTATTAAGTAGCCTACTACACACAAACTATAAGTTCCTACAGGAATATTAGCCTATAATGTTTTTTCGATAAGGTGGCCATCATAAATTATCCCAAATAAAAAAAAATCAACGACTGACTTTGAGCCTAATGTGAAGCTGTCAAAAAAAAAAACAAGGCTTTTCAAGGGTGGGTGGCAGGGAGAAATTTATATCCCCAAAAGAACAAAGAAGTAGTTAGTACTCCTTGAGAGGCCACTCGGAGGGAATATGGCGGTCTGGCAGTGCACAGGCAACTTTTACGCACGGCCAAAGTTTTTCTGGAGAGTGCGCGAGTATTGTGGAAACACAGTGAACAAAACCATCAACAACAAAAAAACACACTCACCGTTCTTGCACTCGGAGACAGCGAGCCGTTGGACAGGTAGGGGTTGGTGAGGTCTGGGATCATGAGAAATGGGTAGCCAGGATAGTGGGGACTCTTGAAAAAGCCACCATCTTGATGCCTTCTCAGTGCTGCGGGGATATAAAAAATAAAATCAGAATTAAATATGCATAAAATCAATATTGCAGTGTAGCAACAGCTCATAGAGCACGAAGTCTTTTTTACCTTCACTGAAGTAATCTCTCGTTTTCTCATAACTTTCTGTGTCGGGTCTGGTTTGGGGGCGCCGCTCTGCTTGCTGACAAGGGGAGAATATACACATGGAGGGGGGAAACTAGTGAAACTTTCAACAGCAAGTTTATTAAATACATCCCTCTTAATGGTGAGCGGTCTGAGCAACAATTCGTGTGTGCAGTGCCCTTACCTCGGAGTCTGACGAGCTGCTGTTGTTTTCCGACTCGTTCACTAAGGAGGATTTCACATCATCCAAATCCCTTTCTGCTGATACATTTTCGGAGATCTTTTCCTCCTGCTCTCCTTCGTCTTTAAACGATATCATTTCATCGTTCGCCCCCAGATCATCTCCGCCTCCGCCGTTTAATTGTGGCATTTTTGCAAATAAAAAGCGGACAGTATTTAAAGGAGAAAAACAATAAGCACTCGCTAGAACAATTGACTTTTTATCAGATTAAAGTAGTCCAAACGAGCCACTCAAACCATATACTAAACTATCTGCAAGCAACGGTGCATTTTCAGAACTCCGTTTTCATTCTCTGAGCGTTTTCCCATTTCTCCATGACGAATCTTCCAATAATCCACCATAAAAGTTAAAACATGGGCATAAGCATGAAATATCTATTCGGTTTGGCGTCAGCGGCCGGATGCGCAGTAACTTGGCAAAGTTTTGTCTCCTTCGCAGTGGACAACTTGTGGCCCCTGTATGTCTCTCCTTGTGCTGCAGAGGAATGGGACTCTCTCCTCCTATAGACCCACGGGGAGCAAATAAACTACAGTCAAACCGACTGGTAGGTTACTCAAGAACAACAATGACGTCCAATTTCACCTCCTAATATCCATGTGTAAGAAAACAATGGCTCAGACAAAAAAAAAAAAGACGAGACGGTCAGGCTGCAGTTTTCTTCACTTCTGACTCGATTGTTTTTCCCCCAGAAGTTTAAGCCGACGCTTCGCTATTTTCCCTAAAGCTCAGAAACTGTCAAAGTGAGATTATAGCCGTTGCAAAAGAATTGAATTTTCAGCTGGACGAAGTCGCTCTTTCCCTCCACATTGCTGCCGGGGAATGCGCCCTGAAAACTACTTGGTTGTTCAAGTGGAAGAAAAGCGCAGCTCGTCCGTAGAGGAGGAGTTTGCGCTGAAAACCGACACTTCATTCACCACCATGTAGATCAGCTATTCTTAACCCTCAAGCCACCAACACGCAGCCAACATGCGACCAACACAACAATAAAATGATCGAGAAAATTGTAACAGAATCAACTGGTTAAACAGGTTTGTACGCAATCAAATGGAGGCTTTTGCACGTTACAGTGACAAAAAATACTCACAATAGATATTTAAGCATGAGACTATTTTTTTTTGCGTAGTTTAAGGTGAGCAAAGTGTACACGATTATTGATGATTATTATTATTATTATTATATATTATTATTATAACTTCCTACATGTAATTATACCAAAGTTGTATTATTATTATTATAATTATTATAATTATTATTATTATTATTACTACTTTATTACTACTACTACTACTATTATTATCATTATTATTAGGCTATAATAATAGTAATGATTATTGTTGTTGTTGTTGTTGTTGTTGATGTGGCATTAATTTGTACATATATCAACAACAGTCTATAAATCATGAAGTGAATTTTCTCCATATTAGTGTAAGAAACTTTTGGCTCTGCGGTCTATTAGTCATCTTAGCGCAGTGACGAATCCTGCAGGCAAACACAAGAAATGGAAAGGAAGTTCACTCTCTTTGCTAACTGTAACCCAAACTGGAGGGACATGGCACCGTCATGAAAGCAATCAATCTGGATATCTCTTAACCTGCAGGCCCATTGCAGTTAAAATATGAGAATAAGCACATACAATACAATACAATACATATATGTTGCTCTAATCATGCTGCATCAGAGTTTGAGTAAACCTGAACAGCAGTCTGCATTGTGTCCAGCACTGCAGTCATGGCCATGCAATATTTCATATCTAGAGTCAAGGCTATACCACCAGAACCCGTGTTGCCTACAGCCGTGTGATAATGACAGGCCAGGTTTAGTGAGAAAGTCATAATTACACAGTGCCATGTAAATTGTATGTCTGTGAGTCCTAAAACAATACAGTGGGAAAGGCAGAGCCCAGCAGCACCTGGGATAAGCACGGCCCATTATAGCACAGCTATAGGCTTGACACAGTGAGGCAAGCCTCATGCAGCAGGTTGAATCTCCAGCCTGGTTCATTACCTCTCTAGACTGAAATACATGGCTGCATTGTTGATTTGAGGAACAGGATTGGGGACCTGATTTGACAAACAAGAGAAGGTTGTGTGGCTTTGTTTTTGTTCCTATGGAGGAACCTGCACATAAAACTTCATCAATAGGCCTACTTGGAGGATGTGTTTCCACCTGCATGAGAGAGAAATGCAGCACTGAAATCAAAGTTGCAAAGTTTTCCTTCCAAGATGCAGGAAATTGTGCCCTATTATTCTGAGTCTGTCTCTTTTAAATGTTACCCCTCTTTTATAACCTCTCCCCACCCCACCTTCCTCACCTTTTTCAGTGAAAGTACTATGGACTTCCGATTTCTCTTTACTTCTGATGCAATTCGACAGGCTTCCCCTGTTTGAGAAAAAACTCATTGATGTTGTCGACTGCGTGTCAGCAAGCTGAGGGTTGATTGACAATTCAGCAGTGTCTCCACGGGCCTCATTAGATCCCCACTCCTCCTGGGTGTTTGTGTGTGTGTGTGTGCGTGTGAGTGTGTGTATTTGTATTCAGTTAAAAGCAATGTGGTTGCGTACTGCTTCGCTATAAATTGCATGCATGCTGGTTACGGACAGTGGGTTTCTTATACACACAAACATACGTGCTTGCGCTCGCCTGTACACACACAGGTGAATATTTGCCCTCAGGGCTACATATCATTGTTTTTCTGGGCTACAGTATGCAGAAAATGTAACAGAGTGCATTTTCCAAATGATGCTTAGGCAAGCTGTTCATTTTGTTCATCCAAATTTATGATGCAACCCTCTTATTTGCCACCAACAATGGAGTCTAAGCTATAGTTTTCTATATGCAAAGCAAATGTAATAGAGTACAAAATATAATTAAAAATATGTATCACGTCAGAAATGTAATGGACTGTGCATATCCCAGCAGGTTTAATTACGTTATATCCTGTGCTCATATACCATACCCTTATGAATGATTAATAAAAAATCAAATATTAAACCGAGTCAACAAAGAAGAATTATAATGACACACATTTGAGGTTGCGGGTGCATCTGCACAGGAATATCTCTCCAACACTGACACTTCTCACACATGCATAAGTTTCAGCAGTGTGCTATTAAGTACCATTGGCATGTAGTAAGCACACTGTTGTCCACAGTCACCTGTAACAGCACACTGAGATATAGCACTTCTGTGATAAATAAAAAATCCTCTCACACTGTATTTGAAATCTTTTATTCCAAAACGAGAGCCACCATTTGAAAAACAAAAAGACGTGTGTTGTTGCAAAATGATTTCTGGCATGAAAATAAGGCACATTATATGGGTTACTATAAAAAAATTATAAGTCATCCTAACAACTTTGCTTAAAAAACATTATGGTTTTGAGGACAGATCAGCTGATTTTGAAATACTAACCGATGAATTTCGGTCTATATGGAATTTAGTCTATATGGAAGTGTTGTGTTTTGGAATGAAACCCTTCATTCTCTCAATGATTTATTCATCGAACGAACTGTGCTGTAAATGAGCTGTGCCTTTTTTTTTTCTTGGAGATTATGATAAGCGAGTATTTGATGGAAATTGAGAGTTGCATTATTCCTTATACATGCTATAGAATTTTTCATCTCCTCTATATCTACCTACGTATCTCCCCCCCCCTCCTCCCTACCACTCCCTTGTTAGCGTGGGATTGGTTTTAACTGGGAGCTGATGAGGGGTCAGGAGAGATGCGAACAGCCACAATCTTAGCCCGGGGGCAGATCGACTGGTGGCCAGAAAATTTATTCAGAGGGTGCTGTCCCTGCATCTGCCTTACTTTGAAGTTGCTCTCTCAACTCTGGCTTGTCGTACGTGACTGTGTGTTCATTTTTTCCCCCCACTAAAGAGAGACTGAGTGTGAAAAAGACGGATGGTCTACTTGTGTGTGTGCGTGTGTGTGTGTGTGTGTGTGTGTGTGTGTGTGTGTATGTGTGTTCCGCTCACTTGTGTCTGCACTTCTGTATGTATGTGTGTAGTGTGTGGGTGTGCATGTGTGTGTTTGAGAGACATACAGTGTGGAGGAGAGAGAGAGGGAGAGAGAGAGAGAGAGAGAGAGAGAGAGGGAGAGAGAGATGCTGTGTGCCAATCCATACTTGCTTTGGAGAATTCAAGGTCATCCTTTCATGTTTTGCCAACCATCGGTCAATCAGTTTCCGATCAAAGTGGTGCTTAATTCAGCAGTAATTCCCATCTCCTCGTCACGTTTTTGCCTCACTGTTTCGGAGGTGCAGGAGAGTTCCTCTTGTCTCTCCTCTGATCTGCCGCAGGGTGTCGAACATATCTTGCCATGCCAAACCCACCTTGTCAAGCTCTCTAATAATACTAGTTAATGTGTGTGGAGGACATGTCAGATCACACATTGCACTGCTGCTGCCTCCATCTATCTCAGTGCAGGAGCTACAAGTCTCACTCTATATTGTGTTTGAAGCGTACCCGAGTTTGGATCTGTTATGTCCTTTCATCAGTCCAAGCAGCCCTTTAGAATGTCTCCATCATCTATTTTAATAGAACTTGGATCTTAATCTACTATTAATATCTACAACACTCAGCAACGATATGGCCTCATATCATTCAATTTGTGATGTTAAACAATTATCTGTATTTATGTCCTTTGTTGCTCTGTAAAGCACACTGTGACCAACCTGTTTTGTTTTATAAATAAAGTGCTTTATAAATAAATTTCAATTGACTTAACTTGAATTTGACTATAATGGATACAAATCACTTAATAGCTCTCACAGGTTGTGATTTATCCATGATATCTCTATTTCTATAAACCTGCCTGTAATGTGATATATAACCATGAAGTGTATACCAACTTTCTATCAGATATTACACAAGGATCTACAGATTAAAAGCAAAACATTCCTCTTTTAAGCTAAAGGACAGGCTCCATTTCAGCTGAACCTCCTAAACTCTCTGCATCACCACTGTGCCGTATTAGCTCAGTACTTTCTCCCCCACCTCCTGTGTATCACCTCCTCAGTCATCGCACTAACTCTGGATGGGAGTGCCTCATGCAATCATGGATCTCGCAAAAATAACCTCATATCCGTTTTACTCCACAGAAAGGTCCCCTTTTCAAGCTGGTATGGGCGTATATGGCATTTAAGACTGTGTGAGGACACGATTAGATGACAGTTTTTACTGCCCAGAGGGTGTAACTGAAACACTAAACTGAGCAGAGAAGGGTAAATAAAAGACTGTTTCAAAGTTTTATTCCAGCCTCTGTTTCTCTCTCTGGTGTTTTGTTGCACTTGTAGTATCTCTTTCCAAAAGGGTCCTGTTTTCAAGACAGTAAAATGTTTATGTGCATATAGAATCACGCTGGATCGGCGGTGGCGTCCTGCCTTAATACAGTGAACGCTGACTGTTTAATTCCATGTGATTCCAAGTAGAATGCTCACTATTTTTTAATTCTACTAGATCCTGACAGAGTGAACACCTTTCTGATACAATATTGTGTCTCCTTGCCTTACGGCCAATCCATGCTGGGATAGTATGACCCTGAACAGGGATAAGCCAGTAAAGACAACGAATGAATGAATAATACAATATCGCCTTAACAAAGGCTAATCAGTGCTGCTTGTGCACGGGTGTCACATTATAAGATGAAAAAGACATCAAACATGTATAAGTCCTCCAGTGTGGATTTACATGGTTGCTAAGAAGTGCTCACTCAGGCCTCTTGACTGAAATACCTGGTCGTGTTTTTCTGTATTGCAGAGGATGCTTTTAAGGAGCATTATTTCTGAGAACTTCAAAGCCTGCCAAAAGCACTCTCCTCTTAGAGTGTGCGGTCGCTTGAAAATGTACTTATATTTTCCAAATGGACAGGAAGAGGCCCTCACTGGTATTGAGGTGATGCTAATGCAGTGTGGCGCTTGTTTTCAGTGAAACTCTGTTTCCAGCAAGGAAGTATAGGCTGTACTCCTATTAATATCTTACAGGCGTATTCTACAGTAACTATAAATGAACCCAATGCAAATTACAAGGAAACATATTGTATACTGTATTTTGCTGTGTCTTTATGGTAATATATCATTATGCTTTATGGTTTTAAAGAATGAACACAGCCACCGAAATGCAAAAAATGCAAAGTACAATCCAGTGGATATTGGCACGAGTTCACCATTTCATTGTGAAGTTAGTAGGCTAAATGCACAGATGAGTCCTTAACTCTGTTATTTACTCAATACAACTCTATAAGTGACATAATTGCTGTCCACAATGCCTGAGTCAGACCCTCTCCAGATGCTGCGTCCAGGCATTTGGCTATCACTGGTTTTATTGATCCAGTTAACATTATCACTTACAAGGCCACAGTCTTCAACTGGCTGTGTTTTCTCAGCTGAGGATGCATTGCACTGCTCCTTGGAGGATTGGAGATTCTTTCCTGTGATGTAAACCCTGTGCAAGTGAGAGGCTGTTGACTTTATTTAATATGTCCGCCAGATTTTTATGAGCATTACGCAAATGAAATGGTTTGCATTATGCGTGAACCATACGTTCCGCAGAGGCATGCATGGCTGTAGACAGCTGGAAGTAACTTGAGCCCCTCAGTCACTTATCAGCACTGGCATCCCTGCCATTTCCCATAGCCATCTTCAAGCCAGAAGAATCCAGCCATTGTTTTCATCTCTGTGGCCCCTGTGTTAACCCAGCAATGCCGTGCTGATTGTTGCAGAGATATTAAAGAAAATGGTAGATTTGTCTTTGTCCATATAACCCTGTCTTGTGACATCCAAGCTTGGTGTGTGTGCGTGCGTGCATTTGTGTGTATGTGTGTGTGTGTGTAAGTGTGTTGAAGGGGGCTCCTACTTGCTGCAGTGGTAGAGAGCAGCTGCACCTGCCCTGTATGTCAACAACAGGGTCTGGAGCAGACACTCAAGAAGAGAGGTGGCTTTCACACCATTGGCCTCACTGAAGCCGCTTACTTTCCAAAGACAACAATGACAACGCTGCTCTGCTGGGGAGCGGCCAGCGCCATAGAGCTCCTCTATAGGCTCGGCGCCGGGTCTGTGTGGCCTCCAGATTATCTCTCGCCTGAGCCCTCTACATACAAGCTTATTGGACTTCCTCACGTCCCCTTGTTTTTTTGGCTCTAAAGTTTCCAGGATGCTTTTTGACTGTCTGTTTTACACATAGAGACAGGATCCCCTGTGGGGGTTGTTAGGAGGTTACAGGGGGGTAGTAAAGAGGTCAGGGAGAAACTGTCAGTCTATTTCCTTTCTCTGGCCTTGGGAAACTGCACCACAAGTCTTTTGCATATTTTTAGCGTCCTTGCTGGTTTTTGTCTCTGTATCCACAGGAGAAGATAAAGTTATTCCCAGTTCATACAGGGCTTTCATTTCTCACATGGATTACTTATTATTAGTCTTGTCTTTTTGTTCCCTTTTTTCCCCCTAGCTCTAGAAAGGACCATGTCCAGCACACAATCTGTCAGAATAATGCACTGGGTCTGGAAACCATCATCTTTATGTGTTGGTGTGTAAAACTCTCTTCCATAGAATTACAACACAACCTTCTGCTGGTAGTTGCTTCACTCTCGTAAGTACCAATTGTGTGTCTACAGCTGTGAGTTTGGGTGTGGGTGGGGGGGATGAATGCTGTGGAAAAATAAGTCCTAGTACTGTTATTTCTCAGTCTCTTTACCAGCCACTGGCAAGGCCATGCTATTGTCCAGAGGTGGAAAGCATTTCATTACACCTACTGTAATGGCTCTACTTGAGAAGATGTTTGAGTAACGCCACTCTTTTGAGTGCCTTCAAAACTCTACATGAACGTTTTGTTAAGCATTTACTCCTACTCTTACTTGATTAAGTTTGTAGACCTAAGAGTAATGAGTACAACGAGAACTGGCATCTCCAGTAAAACAAGTCATAATGGACTTGACTTTCCGTAACTGATACTACAGCTTTGTTGATATGTGTTAAAAGAGTGAGATAATTACCCATCAAATTATTTGGAAGGACTATGTTAATCTGAATAAAATATATCTAGATATATCTGTGACAGCATAAATTGTTTCTGTGGAAAGTACAGATCTTATTTTCTGGTAGATGTGGAATTATATTGAACACTGTCATTAAATGCAGAGGGTGAAATAGGCAATGTGTTTTTGTTGTTAGTACATTGATGTGCTGGCAGTATATTCCATGGGGGAACTGAGTCACGTTGATCAGAGGCATCAGGACTCTAAGAACTGAAAATTGACATGATGGTAGAGGACTCTTTGAGAAAAAAAACAAACAAACAGAATTGTAAGAGGAATGATATCAGATATGTCAGATTATTGAGTAAAGCTCAGCCTTCTCTCTTCTTTAACCAACTTGCTCCAAGGTCAGCCCAGGTATCGAGTGAGTGCATTCAGCAGAGAGTGAGCTCACACAAACCTGCTGGGCAGTCATGCTCATTTACATTCAGACAGCATTTACAAGTAAACCATCTGAATGGTGCCATAGACGATATTGCTCACAGACATGTCTTACCTGCTGCACCACATTTCTTCTTGTGTTGAGTTATCTGTCAGTGCATCTCATCTTACCACCTCTCTCCACCTCACTGCACCTCCAATCCTCTGTGTGTTGCACAGAATGACCAGCCGCCCCTGTGCTGGCAAGAGATAGCTGAATCTTTTTAAAGAAATATACAAAACTAAATTCCAGCCTGATGTTCTGTAAAGCTTACTTCAGCATTAAGCCATCTAGGCTATTATCATTTTTTATGTTCAGGCATCAGTCTTGTCACTGTTGTGTTTAACCACTACATCATCATGCAGTAGGCAGACTGCTAATATGTTCTCTGAAATAGACTGTGGTAAGTGTAGAGCTCTGTTGTTGAGAAAAAGAGCTACTGTAAAAAACATCCGAGTGAAGGAAACCACCTCGAATGCAATACATCTAGAAAGAAAGCATGTTTAACCACATTAACATGGTTTTTACCAGACTGTTGATCTTTTCTACTAATTCCACAACGCAATTATCACTCGGTGAATGGGAATGTATGTGCCAATAAAAATAAGTCATTTCTGTTTTGCTTTGGCCTACCTCTCTGTAATGCTCGACTCTGCAGCTGCACCGCGCTGTGGAAAACAAACAGTGCCGTGCAGCTGGGCTCCTCAAGACAGCGAAAGGGGAATTTTAATCCCATTTTTTTCTTTGGCACCAGTCAGATTTATTTGGTCATAAAGAAAGGAAAAGCACCCCGCCATCTGAGTAGGATTGGGAAGTGAGAACGCAAGTTATGCCAGAGCCCAGTTGCAGACTTAGAAACACAACAGACCAGGAAATTAATCCACAAGAGGTCAAAGTTCTCCAGGAAAATTCAAGGCACACAGAGTCTAATTAACTCAGATAGTGGCACATTACTGGCATACCTTGACAGCCCAGATCGCCCTGCCATACGTACAGAGATGAACACTATGAGTCAACTTGACATGCCGCACTAGGCATTTTTACAGTGATACCATTCACGGTAACAGCACTGACACCATGAGAAGCACAGCATTACAGCCAATGGCTAACCTACATGTGTCCCTCATCGACTTCCCCTCATCCATTCCCTGCAGCATGGTCTGAAAACAAACTATCCGGAGACCCCCAAACCATTTCCAGCTGTCACCTCCCTCCTCCAGTAACTCCTAACCTGATATGATAGGGCGAGATGGGGTGAGGGTCAGGCCCCGAGGAAAATGCATAGTATGTAACTCAAACTATGAGCATTATATTCATAATTGCCTGTGGTTGAAAAGTGAAGATCACCGTGTGTAGCAGCTATCCTCTATCATGTTACGTTTGACTTCTCATTTTACAGCAGACGTTCCAAGTCTTCACAAATACAATTACAAGGCCAAGAACGAGGAACAATACTCTCGATACTCTTGGAAAAACCTTTTTGAACACAAAACAAATGTGAATAGTCGTTTCCATATATACATGTGTGATAGGTACGTTAAATTGTACATACCTGTTTGTATACATCAAATACGAGGTATAGTACATACATGAAAGTAAACCATATCAGCATAATAAATGGGTGCAGATACACAAACATCATATCCTAACAATAATGCAGCGTTTAAGGTGCAGTGGATAGCATGCCATTAGAAGACAAGTATTAAGTTGACAATATGCAACGCAAAGAGCATCTGGAATATTGTTCAAAGCTGTAGTCCTTTGCGCCATAAAAAAGATGAATGTGTCCCTGAGAATGTCCAGAGAATCGCACATCTACTCATCCCATTCCTCCAATACACAGGGGGAGAAGACATGCTGCAGGCCCTAAAGCACTTCGGCTCAACTGCAATAAAAAATAAGAGTATTTCTCAAAAGTCTTCAAAAATATACTTGTGCTTGTGTAGGAAATGTTGTATGGATGCTGTCACACACACACACACACGCACGCACACCGATACACTCCCCAGCACCTGCTGTCTGTTTGTATGCAGTCTCAAGAGAGGTGCGAGAAGTTTCCATTATGGCAGCATGGTGTCTCTGTTTAAGTACCATAAACGTCTGCTGTTGTGAAATGACATATTTAATCTAGCTACAAAAACAGCATTTATACGGCTGTTTATGTGCTATTCTGTTGAAGGGTCATTGTAAACATAAGCATATATCTACACCATGATGGATATCATAGTCATAGACAGTGTTTTAGCTCTGTCTGCAGTTGAGGTACAACATTTGTGAGGTGGAAACGACAAGATACAACCAGTCCTTTCTTGGCTATTTCTCTCTTTAATGATGTGCCTTACCCCCAATTTGCTGGTTAGAATGAATTCCCCATACTTCTATGGGAAAGCATGCGTACTATGTCCTCCATTAAAGGAAATCGCTCCGCTGAAGGAGCTAATAAAGATGTACAAAGGACGCACACAGGGAACAGAGCTCTACACATGAAGAACGAACTAAAGGCAATCAGGATGTTTAGTATGAAATGGTCAGTCGGTCCATTGTGCCTTCAAACCCTGACTTAGTTTCCTGAAACTCTTGAAATGACTGGGTTTTAGAATGAAAGATGGTGTGACAAGAGAGAAAAAAAGAAGCAATTTTAATGTTTTTGTTTTTTAAGGAGGGAAAGCTCTTTATCATGCCTCACATCCAACCTCTTACCTCCCCTTTTGGGCCTTTAGGAGCATCCTGTGACCCCCGACCTCTTGGACAATAGAGGCCAGGACGTTTCCCAGTGAGCAGCGATGGAGCCAACAACAGGAACATGAGGGGTGCTCCTGGGAAACAAACTGTTTATTGTGAAGCAGGATGGACAGGCCCCCGTGTCCCACTCACTTAGGTTCACACACACACACACACACACACACACACACACACACACATGCACTAACACACACCTATGCACAATGAAATGTTGTCAACTGATGGGTGCATATTTTATTACCTCTGTTCTTCATATTCTATTGATATTCACTCTAATCTCAAATCTAATCTCCCAAATCTTCTTCTGCTTCCCAGTAAAGAATGGGAGGGTGACGCAGCTGTCATAATGTCCGCATCAGTCATAGTGGTGGTGCTAATTTGTTTGTGTGTGTGTGTGTGTGAGTGTGTGCGTGTGTGATTGTATGAGTGTGTTTGGCTGTAACCAAAATACAAAGATAACAAGGACATTTCCCTGCCTCCTAGGTCACAAAATATTACTGTATTCTGTGACCATCAAACAAACAAGGTTAAGGAATTAAGCTTTGTACTTCTTTTATTTATTTATTTATTTTTGTTGTAATAAGGTATTCTCATTGTATTCCTTGACGGTTCATTTTTTGTTGCGCTTGACACGTGAAGTAAATTAAACCTTCTATCGTTTGTTGTTTTTATTCAATAAAGCATAAAAGGCCCTCTGCCTCTACTTGGTTTCAAGGGCACAGTCAATCGAGATGCCACTGCTTTTGTCAGGATATAAAAGTGCAATTTCTTAGCAAGACTCTTGGTCCATACAGACTCAGTCCAGCTAATACCTGAAATCTAAGCCCAACAATTTGTGTTCATCATCGCAAAGTGTTAATTAGCCCAATTTTCCAGGTCAATCTGGTCGGAGTCTTTACATTCCAGGACAAAGAAAGCATGCAGACATAAGAAACAATCTCTACATCATTTCATACAACTGTTGCTTACTGCTACATTTCTACACTAGCTGAAGTAGCAGATCATTAGTTTACATCTAGACTGATTTTCTATCTGATAACAGTACCGAGCCCAATCGCTGGTACTGCCACTGCCCGTCTGTTTCAAAGGAAATCCCTCCTTTGTCTCTCAAGGAAGCTCAGCAAACTGGGAAAACCTGAATTTGTCATCAGAATTCAAACAGCTGGAACGCATTTGATAATGGTTACACAGAGACACCACTAAATGTATTAGTCAACACTCCAGACTAGTTATTACCTTAGGCTCTGGAGACTACTCATTGCAAGAACAGCACAGTAAAACAGTTTCCATAGCTGTCAATCACGTTGCCAGAAGTGTGGTGAAACAGACAGATAGAGGGGACTCTGGGGATTGTTTTTAAGTACTTACCCCCTAAGGACTACTGGTTCTTTATGACTAAATGTGTGGTTTTTGCCTGTGCTCCACACTACCCACGTCTGATAAGGACGGATCAGACGTGATAGACAATGGGAACTGGATTCACTCTGTTCTCATCCAATACATTGTTCTCTCTTGACAGAAGGTAAATCCTGATAACCAAAGTATTAAACAAATAACCTAAAAATCATGGTGTAGATTACATGTAGAATATATGACTCACTCTTGCTGTTATAATAACAATACAACACTGTTTAGTATTGTTTCTTACGTAAAAACCATTTTGCAGTAACTGTAACTGAGGACCTAAATAAACTTATTTAAAGTTATCACTCTGTCTGGTCATTTGAAACAGGTGTGGTCTCAGGAAAAAGCTACATGCTTAATAGCTGTTACGCTTGGGACATTGGGATTTTACCCACATTAATGATGTAAACACCTAAATGGAACATTATTATTGTGCTAAAACCACTGCTTTTAAATGAGACACCCCTTGAACGGCCATGCAATTAGGCCAATTTAAGCCTGCAGAGTTCACTACAGCCACAGTTAAAGCAAATAATGGCACTTAATGAGTACATCCTTGAGGCTATAAATGTTTACACTGTTGTATCATAAGTTCATGATAAGTCTGAACATGCCCCCGAACCTCGAAAGCCAAGCAAGCAAATCAGTCATGAACCAGCTGGTTTTAATTTACGACGATACAAGAAGGAGACAAGAGGAGGCTACTGTAGCTCTCAGGTCACACTCTATTTGGATAGACCAGATCAAGCGACTATAATGTGTCACTAAAAAGTCTACTGAGTTTCAAGTGATACTCATAATTGTGTGAAGAGTCGTCTATAGATATTCAGTGTCTGAGCCAGTGTTAATGTTAGGGTTAGGTTACATAGTCTTTGGAGATGGGTTAGGGTTAGGGTTCAACAAGTTACGCTTTGTTGAACCTCTACTTTTTGTCATCTGACAGTATCAACATTGTACTATGCAAATAAAGTGTTACCAGCTCTCATCCTGCACCTTTACTTATTGCCCTAAGTTGTAAAACACACTGATACCCACACAAGCACCAGGAAGATTTGAGGAATAATTCAGGGATCCTCTGGGTCAAAGGGCTGTCAGCTGTCACCTAAACACTGACAAGCAAAATCAAATCACAGCCAAGGAAATGAGCCATGAAACACTGATTGCTCCATACATAATGGCCTTTTTTTTCCCAATTGCTTAGCTCAAGAATTATTGGATTGTGCAGAGTTGCTGACTTCACTGCAAACATGAGAACTGCTTGCACATATTGCCTGAGTGTATAATCAAATCAAGACCATTGATACAGGGAGTGAACAAATATCTCTTAGTATGTGAGAACAATGGATCTTTGTTCCATATGAGAGCCCTCAGAAAGCTTATACACTGACCGAAGGTAGAGCACCTCCAGGGACTCTGAGCGCAGTTTGTGCTCAGCGTTAATTGGTTGTGCTTTTATTGGATAATTCAGACATTAGCAAGACCCATTTAAGATAATTGTGAAAATGATTGTGAGCATATGTGCTTTGTCATGGCAACCATGGGAAAAGTGCGACAGAGAGGAATATACTAAAGTTCAGACACAGCTTTAGCATATTCGCTACAATAAATGGAATGCTTTCTGTTATACAATGGAACGTCAACCAGTGGTGATTCATGTGACCAAAAAGACAGATCGCTAGACTGCTTAGTCCGTGGTTTCAAATTGCAGCACTTGGCTATATTCTTCGTGTGAGACAGGTCAACTAAGCCCCTACCCCCACCCATATCATCCCAGTCCTGATGCATCCACACCTTGGCTCATACATCAGTTTGGAACTTGGGGCGCCAGTCCTGTAACTAAAAACTCAACTACAGGGTATAGGTGGGGATTTCCCTATACAGGTCAGTGATAAGTTACCTAAGAAACAAAGAAATTACCTGCTTATTGTCTTGAAGGTTTAGTCCTCTATCCATATCTCTCTGAACACTCCTGGTAGCAGTTAATGTACCCCATGACTGAAGGGCTCACTAGTGAGTCAGTCACCTACAAAGCCTATAGGTTTAAAGTACACAGTAGTTAGCAAACCAATGCGATTTGAGATTTCAGAGGAAACTACAGTAGGGTGACTGTGGGAGGCTTTGTGAGCTGGGGCTTCAAGCCAACAAAGTGTGGGCTTGACTGTGTCTGAAAACCTCATGCTGATAAATGGCCTCTCCAAGTAGACAAACTCAGAACACAAGGCCCCTGCTGCATAAGACCCGAACTGCTACCTCTGCTGCTGGCTGAATCTGATTACAGGCAGGCCCTGAGGACAGTCAGGTCATTGAGAGCACAGAGATGAGCAAACAATAAGATATTATCTGAAGGAATCTCCAGCTTTCCAAAGGAAAATGGTCCCTCTCAGTGTCACATTGACGATAGGATCCTCAACCTGACATTGAATCAGCCATTTAAGAAGAATGAACACTGCTACCCATTCATAGATACTCACTAAAATAATGAGAGCTCTTTTTTCACCCTTGTTTAAGACATATAAAGGGAAGCTCATGAGGTTTTGCGAGACAAGGCTGTGCAGAAATTGGAGCATGCAGCTGACTCAGATGAATATGCCTTTACAATGATTGGGTATTGAATGAACAATTCTATAGTCTTTCTTCTTACAGTCCTAGAAAATGAGATATATAATACATGTTTCACTTCATAGTACTGTACTGATTCAATGTCATGCATATTTCTACTTAAAACAATTCATTTCAAAATAATAGTTTAAACAAATTCATTGAGTTCCAGCATGCAATATGCAGTCAGTGAATAACATGTAGTTAGCATAAAAAACATGTTCTAATCAAAGCTGTACATACCAGTACATACACAGCTCTACTTCTCTAGTCATGTGTTTTTCTGACTGGCTATCCCTCTTCTTGCTCTTTTCAAATAGTGACATCTTGTGGACACCTAGCCCCAGTTGTGTTGAACCTGTAGGCCTATGTATATTAGTAGGCCTATGTGTGAACACAATAGCTTTCAGTTGCCTAGCAAGCTACATAATCTGTACAGGGAGTTCTGGCAGTGAGAAACTGCTCATTGTTGCCCAGTTATATTCAGTAATGCATCTTATTCAGCTGAGTGACAGCTTACACTGAAAATTAGGCTGCGTTAAGCCAGGAATTGCTCCCATGTAGTCGATTTACTCTCATGTCATGACTGCTGACAACTTAATTTTAAAATATCAATATAGATATGTTATATTAAATGACAACTCCTACTACTAGCTACTGCTACTTGAAATAAGTCTCTTGCTTTTAGACTATAAACATGGAACTAACTCTAGGTAGCCACAATGGAGAGCAGTTGAGGATTTTACCTGGTAAGTATAGCTCTTAGTAGGTATTTTTTTTATTTTACAATAAATTATACTGATCTAACACAATATCTGGCAAAGTGGCTAGCAGAACTGACCGATTTGACAAACGTATACCTACTGAAATTTACCTGGAAACCAGTCTGTTATGGCCCACGGTCCTGCGGCACAACCCAATTAAAACAAAACCTATATCATGATAGCATTGTATTGAGATTGCAAAATAGGAAGTGGTATACAGTGGCTCAGGAGAATTTATTATGCTTATTTCTGGCCTTATAATATAAACTAATGTCATATTTCTTTGCAGGCATGTGTTTTGAACTACAACCATGGAGGGATTTGTCAACTCTCGAGTTGTCTCGCGATATTACCAATCCTGTCTGCCAAGCACCAAGAAGAGTAGCGATGTTAGGAGAGAGGGAGTGAAATATCTAGGTTGCTGTAGTAAGCTAAAGTACGACCAAGATTTAACCAACATTTTGACGTAGAGGTTGCACTTGAAACCAAAAATCACCAAGGCGGTTACATGCTAAACGTGGCTTGCTGATTATACGCGAGGTGTGATTTGAAAGCCCCGGCAACTGAACCCAAATTGTATGTGTCAAGTGCTAACTGTTAGCTGTCAGGCTAGCTAGCATAGCCATTTAAGCAATGGCGTTGAAAAGAATTCAAAAGGTGAGTGTTCGTGATGCTGTTTGTATATTTCTTTCATGTGCACGCCATAGATTCTAGTAAATATATTTTTGTAAAGTGAGGCCCTCCATGAAGATAATGTGTAGCCTTTTCTGTAGTTCGACTTCGCCTTTTAACGTATTTGCTTGCTTTTTTGTGCTCCTCTTAAAAATAACTGACAGACAAAGACGAGCTAACCACTGGTGGCCTGTTGGTGCATTGCTACTGTAGCAATGGGTATTATAGCAGCGCGATAATTATGACAGCTTTTTTGTTTGTGTTTAATATTTGATTTTTCTTACTTAATACTTAGCTAGACACAATGAGCTACCGATAGCAACCTTAGCTATCAATATTGTACCTAAAGGTGGCTAGACAAGCTAAACAAGTTACCCCGGAGAGCTGCGCTAGGCTAGCAGTACATAGTATGTAGGTCTGTGGTTTGATCGGTTGACATGTAGAATAGCTTCAAAAATCCTTAGCTTGTCAGCTGTCTTTATTCTTCAGGTGAACCATGAAGAGTATGGCCGATGATGTTTTTAGTCGTTGCATGACAGCTGTTTGCAAGTTGCCAAAATTGAACCCCAATGTCAATGTTGCCATATATGGGATGGCAAATGGGGCACTGGAGCAGGCCAGGGTGTGTATTTATATAACAGAATAGACATGCTTCACATGAAGACTTGTTAAATAACGGGTGTAATTTAAGTTTAAACAGCTGTTGTTTTTGCTGTTAGTGCTTATAATAATGTCATGAGTAGTATGTAAAGGAGGCAGTGTTTGGCCATGCCGTTTCCATTCTCTGCTGATATAATTACGCTATGTTTTTTTTATTTTAATTTTTGACATAGTCCACTTTCCTTTATTATGTCCACAGAACATAGATTTGTTTCTTACTGTAATTTGTAACTTTGTGATTTATGAGAATTTAGTCTGTAACAGTGGTCTCCATAACCTGACACTGATGAGAGACCAAAACATTTGCTTCTTGAAATCAGCTGTCATAGAATCACTATTTACATAGCAACAGCCATGGTGCATGATAGTGGAGCAAACATGGCTGCCACTGAAATCTGCAATAGCAAATCTTGGCTCAGATTTACTGGGGGGTGAGGAATGGACCTAGGAAATTAAGTTAAGGTAGTCCACTTAGCATATAGCAAGACCTCTATGGAAAGAGACATTGAATGTCAAAGTTGAAAAGAGGCTGGTCTCTGGCACAGAGCTACACTTCACTCACTCACTCAACACTAGTACACTAAACTGGAAGGTCTTGTCAAGTCTGTTTTCTGACTTCACTCGCCTTCCTATGCATTTTCTGTGAAGACCATGAACCGGAACACAGATTTTAGCCTTCTGGAAGCTCTGTTGTTGGTCAATGTTGTCAACATTGTTCGAAGTGTGGCTGATCAGACACTGTTGCTCAGTTGTTAACAGAATGAAGGGACACATACTTATGTAGTAATTTTACTGATTGTGTAAAGTATCATTTTATTTTGAAGCTGAACAGACTCAATTGATTGGAAAATGAGCACCTTCATTCAATATTTCTTATAAGTTGTTTTTATTTTTCATCTGAAGCATGTTGCTTAGCTGGATCTCATTGCGACAGATAGTGCTTGGCCTTAGTGATGAGCTACTGGTATCAGCACATTTTCCTGTGTACCCACACCTACCAAATATGGAAAAAAGATAACGACTTTTCAAACACAATTTAAAATGTGACTGAATTGTCATGTGTGCCTTGCAAGGAGCCTAGTTGTTACAGTAATGTGATTGACCAGTAAGGTCTAGGCTGTTTCATCATGTACCAATTGTATTGCCTTTAGGAACTAACAGACCTGCAGAGGGACCCACCTGCACAGTGTTCTGCTGGACCAGTTGGAGATGATTGTAAGTAGCTAGAGAATTAATGTTTTAGTGTAGGGCAAATCATAAACATAATTTTGGTACCTCATTGCTGTGTTTACAACGCGTATATTTTTCAACACCGCAATTATCCTGTGTGTTTCTGTGCATCTCAGTGAGTATATCACTGCACTACCGGGCGATAGTTTGCTTCCAAGTAAAAATGTAGCTATAGACTATTGTATTGGAATTAAATTTAAATAAATGCATTTATTATATATTTACATTTTTTTTTCAGTGTTTCATTGGCAAGCGACAATAATGGGTCCAGTAAGTGAATTTGATTCTTTACTCATTTGAAGTATGCATTAAAAATATCATAAAATTGCTGTCCACAAACTTAATATGCCTTTATTTTACTTCAATAGCATGACAGCGCTTATCAAGGTGGAGTGTTTTTCCTCACCATTCACTTCCCCACAGATTACCCCTTCAAGCCACCAAAAGTGAGTAAGACTTTCTGCCTTGTGTGGGGGGTTTAGCTCATTTTACTAACTCACCTTCAGCCATTAATTCTACTGTGCAAAGAGTGATTGGCTTCACCTATAAATCACAATATTCTTTCTGTCCCATCACAGGTTGCATTCACAACAAAAATTTACCACCCTAATATCAACAGCAATGGAAGCATTTGTCTGGATATATTGAGATCACAGTGGTCACCTGCACTTACAGTATCAAAAGGTAAGGGATCATAGCAGATATTTGTGATGAAGACAATGCATTTTGATTGATATTTCACACACCCAAGATTGGAATTACAAAATTAACTTGTCCTTGTCTATTATATTGTTTTCAAAACCAGAACAGGAAATTGAGTTTGAATATAAACATTTTTGGGAAAATCAATTGTTTTATTAAAGCAATTTTGATGGTTTGGAACTGTGCTGATTATCTAAAAATTTCAAATGATACCCAGCCATACTAGTGGGCAATGGGCATTGTTAATTATGTTAAATAGTGTATGTATGTATACCATGGTAGTGTTGATGGAAGCTCTGAGGTTGAATGATCTGTAGGTGTATTTAAATGTCATTCAAATTAGTATAATTCTTTCAAGGCCATAGCCAATTGTGATTCTGTTAATGTCATCTCATCTAATTATTTCTGATTCATTCCTCTATAGTTCTATTGTCTATTTGCTCTCTTCTTTGTGACCCAAACCCGGATGACCCACTGGTGCCGGAGATCGCCCATACGTACAAAGCAGACAGGGAAAAGTGAGTGCAGAATGTGTGCTTTTACCACAGTCACCTATCAACCTTGCTCACTTACGATACTGAAGTGACAAAGTTCTTAATTTGCAAGTTGACATAAGAATTTAATCACACTGTGCATTTGTTTTACAGGTACAACAGACTAGCAAGAGAATGGACACAGAAGTATGCAATGTGAGAATGCCAGTGAGATCAAAATACAAAAAGAGAAGTAAAGAAACACGTTTGATATTTAACGCAAGGCAAATGAGCAAGAGAGGAAAAATAACTACACAACACCCCATCTTTTGGAGAGGGAAGCGATACAATGAGGTACAGTGCCACCTGGCTTTCAATGTGTTGAGCTGCTGCCATGTGCTATCCTTCGTGACTTGTATGGATGTGCTGAGCAGGACCTGATGGACTCCTGAAAGCACTCCCATATGGATACTGGAACCTCTTCACAGTCCATACCGCCACACTCAGACTTTTAACTGTTACTTCTGCTATTGTGGTTATTACTATCAGTGTTACTATTCATACTCTTATCATTATCACTGTTGATATAAGTCATATCGTTGTGTTACTCAGAAGCAAAATGTTTGATTTAGGAGATGAATTTCTCCCTCATTTCAAAGGTACTGTCTGTGTCCCACTGGATGTCTTGTATTACTGTATTTCCATGTATTCAGTGGCCTTTCTGTGTTGTTATTGTTTTCAAACGGTACACGTGCAATTGAGGCAGAATGTTCCCTGTTCAGCACAAAATGGTGCATGGCCATTACCAGCAGTTGATCTGTTGCTCACAACAGTTCCGGATACTGGTCAACACATACTGTCTCTACCCCGAAACAATGTGAAAGAAGGATTGGTTTTTATCACTCACTGCATTTCGAGATGCAACAGTGTTCAATGATTTTGAAGATACTGGATAGCTGCTGTAAGAGCTAGCTGCCCCTTGCCTTGCTGTTGAGTAAGAAACAGGCAAGGGGGAATGTCCTCTACCATTTTTCTCACCCATGTTGTCATTGCCCTTATATCTTTTTCAGTATCCATCCACGGCTGGTGTCATAGTACACAAACTCCTACTGATGTATGATATGGTCATCATTGTATAGCTGTGAACATAGCTACACCTTGGCATGCAGCTAAGCTGTTTGCCACTTCCTCAATACAGTTACTCAGGTATCCAGCCAAATCATCAGCCTTTGAAAGGACACTGCAGTGACCCATGGTGAGAAAAATTACCAGGGCCATAACGTCAAACTTCTCAAAAATAGTACTGATCTAGGTTCACTGGTCAGTGTACATGACAAAATAATCCACACTATGCCTAAAGAGGCAAATCCGTCTCAGATCAGCACTCCTAAGGTTCTTGATGCATATAGGCCCCAATGTTCTGTGTTGCACATCCAATATGCTGTCCCAGAAGTACTGTCATTTCCTTGGAGAGAGGGCTTTTTTCACTATCCCTCCCTCTCCAGCCTCTTGTCACCACCCCAGTTTCCTTTATTGTTTTTGAACAACACTTGGATGTGAATGTTTTAAACAGCTTTTAACTATGCTGTTGATAAACGTGTACATGCTACTGTTTTCTAAAATGAAATAGCCTTTGGTTACAGTTAGTGTCATTTATACTCAAAATGGGAACTTCAACAGACTTGACATTTTGCAGACTTTAGGAATTTGAAGTCATGTACACTTAGTTACTTGAGGTGAAGATTTCTGAAGATTTGTGGAATTTCGTCATATGTACCCCATGGTTTTCACAGTAATAACTTGCCATGGCAATTTCATCTGCTATAAATATCAGGTGATGTGAAGCTTTGTCGTTCTCTTTGGATCATCTTTTCTTTATTTTCATATCTCATTCACCATTGGGTCTGCAAATGTTTGTTTTGTTTTGGGATTAATAACCTACACTGACAGTAAAACAGTTTGCCTAGGTGATATATTTGTGACCTTCCCTTTTATTTTTATTGTATCTTTGAAAGCTTTAGTTTTAGGCTATTTTTTTCATGTCACCAGAAATGAACATGATTGTGATATGTCATAATGTAATATCGGTTTCAATATAATCCAATGTGGCTGCTGGATTAACTAGTTAGGATATGATATTTTTTTTTAATCAAACGTAGCCTATAACTTTCTGATGCTGCCAATATAAAGGGAATTAACAATTCTGTCAGAAAGGGGAAGAAAATTTGCTACTGAGGTGTTGTATTGAATGGATTCATCCTTAAGGGTCCATAAAAATTTTATAATCTTTGATGGTAGAATTAACACCATGGTTTGATCGCCAAATACAGTTTTTCATCATTGTTAGTAAC